>NC_056741.1:1885781916-1885966916 GCF_019279795.1 Protopterus annectens | reverse complement strand
CATGCTACTGTGCCAGGGATGGTCTGCTCCTCTCCCCTGTACGCTTTTAAATATTAAATAAAACACTATGTTTTCCTCGTGCATTTTTTAGGCATTGCCAAACTGAAAGTACTTCTGACATAGCAAATCAAAACCAGGAAAATCTAAAGGTGTTACTGCTCAATGCTAGGAGTCTGAACAAAAACTCCACTCCTTACAAGCTCTCCTCACTATAGAGAATGCTGGCATCTGTGCGGTCACTAAGACATGGTTTAAAGCTGTGGAGAGCACACCAGCAGTGGAACGTTATAATGCCTTCCACACATTTAGACCAGCTACTACACAGACAGGGACTAAAGATGGAGGTGTCTCAGTTTACAACAAAAGTAAATATACCTCAATGTTGACAAACAGGACAATGCACTTGAGCTTCTCCACATTCAAATCACCACAGGCAAATCCCATACCACTTCCTTGCAAGCTATAGGTTTCAACTTTTGGTAAACATTCTTAAAATATTAAAATTAAATTCTTAAAATATTAATATTAAATTAAAATACTCCACTATGATAGTCTTGAAAGATGCATTCATACTCGGCTCCTTCACTACCTCATTTCCAATAACCTTTTTGCCAGCTCTCAACATGGTTTCAGACCCCACCAAAGCACCACTATTGTGCTCCTTAACTTTTCCTGTACCATCAATAAACTCCATAATGAGGGCAAATTTGTCTCTGCAGTCTTCTTAGGCATTTCCAAGGCCTTTGATACAGTCTCACAACATAAACTGTTAAATGTCCTCTCTAACCTAAACCTACATCCATCTGCTGTCCTCTGGTTTCAAAGTTACCTAAAAGAATGCCAACAGGCAGTAATATTGCAACATAATCTCTCTGCCCTTCTCCCAGTCATGCTTGGAGTACCACAAGGTACAATTCTTGGCCCACTTCTATTCATCATTTTCACTAATGATCTAAACACTGCCAGTCCACTAGCAACGATAGTCCAGTAGGCAGACAACTCTACCCTTATTTGCCATGCTCCAACACTTCAACAACTCCAGCAAATCACACAAAAAATCACACAAAAAATCCTTCTCTGAAATTGAATCTTGGCTATCAGAATCACAGCTTATACTCAACTCCTCCCCAAAAAATAAACTCATAGTCTTCCAACCCTCCAGAGCCTCCTCCACTACCACTTTCTTCATCACTGCTAGTAATAGCACCATAATCACTCCTGACAAACAAACCAAACTGCTAGGTATCACCCTTGACAAAAAGATTTGACCTTCATGTCTCAAACTATTAAGAAAGTTCACAAAAATTGGTATTTTGTACAGGAACAAAAAATATCTAACCAACAACACTAGAACAACTATCGCCAGAACTCATATTTTATCAACTCTCCTATATGCTTCTCTAATCTTTATTAATCTAAAAAAAACAGATCTAAAGTTACTTCAGCAATGTTACAATAAAATAGCCAGATTTGCTTCTGACTCCCCAAATCATATGCACCACTGCTAGAACTCCCACAAATTCTTTTGTACAATCAGCTAACCATGGCAACATATTGTATCAGGCCGGCAAAACACCTGCACTACAAAACATTCTCCAAACCTATTCAACCAGCCATTTCCTCCAACCAACTAATACTTGCTTACTACAGGTAACAAAATCAACAAACACTGCTGGAGACTCCTTATTCTCCCACCATGTGGTCCTACATGAACATGAAGGTCCTACCAAACACCCTGATATTGGGCGATGGAAAAATACTCGAGTACAAATTCCCAGGCCCAGCGCTTCCTGGAATTCATCAACTCAAATGCCCTGGATCAGCTGGTAAACTCCCCTACCAGAGGTGAAAACATATTGGACCTGGTCATCACCAACATGGGCAACAGGTGGTCCACACTGGAGGTCAACCCATCACTGGTTAGATCAGACTATAAACTAATCACTCTGGATGTCCACACCCCACCACCACCCCCAGCTAAGTAAACCACAGTAAAAAACTTTTCTAAATCAAACTTCACCTTACTTAAGACAGAAGTGGTAAGTTTCACAGCCCCCACGCTAAAGGATAATGCTGCCCAAGATGCAGAAACCTTTACAAATGCACTCTGTGAGCACCTTCAAGGATGCATGGATCATGCCATCCCTAGCAAAACCAAGACTCACTCATCTAAGAGAAAGAAACCAGTTTGGTGGACCCCTGCAATAAACAGGCTATACAATAGAAGGAGGAAATTAGTTCAGAAAAAAAGCAAATCCCAAGAAGGAAAGACATCCCTGATCAGTATCTGTAAGAAACTAAGGTCTCTCATAAAATCATCCAAGGCTAACTTCGAAAGAAAAATAGCCAAGGATTCAAAAGATAACCACAAAGCCTTCTTTATCTATGTTAAGAATCTAAGTGGCAACCCACAGATATGCACTGAACTAGTGCAAAATAGCACAACATATACTGAACCTACTGATATTGCCAACATCACCCCCTCTCACCTCCAAAAGGGCCCACAACAATAACGGAAAAGTGTAGTGTCCCAAAAACCACAGACGCACAGGTGAAAACAGCCCTTTCAAAAGCCAAAAACACAGCATCAATGGGACCAGATGGTGTCCCAGGCTGCGTCTTGCACAAACTACAGAATGAACTAACCCCCCCACCTAAACACGCTGTTCAACCTCAGCCTCTCCACAGGCTACTTGCCCATAGAATGGCGCACAGCAACAGTTATTCCTCTCTACAAAGGAGGGGTCACAACTGACCCTGGTAACTATTGCCGTATAAGCCTAACTAGCCTGGTCTGCAAGGCTATGGAGCGCATCTCCATGGAACTCATTAACAAAGACATTGGGAACCTCCAAACACTTGACCCGACCCAGTTCAGCTTTGTTAAGGGCAGATCATGCCTACTAAACCTGGTTGACTTCTTTGAGACAGTCACCAAGGCCATAGATGAGGGAAAGGTGGTTCACACAGCCTACCTTGATCTCGCCAATGCTTTCAACACCATTCCCCACTTGGGTATTACAGAAAAACTCACCAGCCTGAACATAAACCCCAACGTCACGAGATGGGTTGCCAACTGGCTTACAGACAGAACTCACACGGTAAGAATAGCGGGCTCCAGGTCCAACTCTAAACAATTCACAAGTGGTGTCCCACAAAGCTCGGTCCTGGGACCCCAACTGTTCGGCATATACTTCTCAGAAGTACAGGCAAAATACAGGATGACTATGGCTAACCAAGTTTGCCGATGACTGCAAACTGGGAGCCATAATTGACTCTCTGGCTGACACGGACATCCTCCTAAAGGGCCTTACTGAGATGGACACCTGGTGTCAAAGTCATGGACTCAAACTAAATGCCATTTGGGAAAAACAAAACACCCACGAATTACCACATAGGTGGCAGCCCCCTTAATACAGAAGAGGTTATAAGAGATCTGGGGACCCAGGTAGATAGTAATCTCTCCTTTGACAATCATATTGCCAAAGTAGTTAGGAAATCCTTCTATGTGGCCCATCTAATTACTAAAGGGTTCGCATCTAGAAATAAAGAGGTTATAGTGCCCCTCTACTCGTCACTCATTAGACCCATCATAGAGTACAATGTCCCATTTGAGATGTACCTCACAGGACACTTCCAACAGCTGGAAAGACTACAAAAGTACCTCACCAAGAGGATTACTGGTCTCAAACTTATGTCCTATGCAGCCCGACTGAAAAAACTCCGGCTGTACTCAGTGGCATATCGCTTACTCAGGGGTGATCTCTGCCTGACTTACAAAGCCACGTCCAACTCAGAATTGATGGACATGCTCCACCTAATGAAATCCAAGTCACTGCGAGCCACAAGCTCTAGTGAGCTAAACCTCACCACAACAATAAATAGAACATGCTGGAGGGATAGATTCCTGTCACAAAGACTCCCCATGCTTTGGAACAAAATTCCAGATTACATCAGGCAAAGCCCCTCACTAACATTCTTCAAGAGAAACCTTGACGAGTGGATAGGTAGCAGAAAATACACCCCTGGGATCACTTCATTGGCTCTGCTTGACAGAGGATCAGTTAATTAATCAATGGGGTGGTGAAAGCCACCACACTCTGGCTAGGCTTATAAATGCCCTCGGGCAGATAGCCTAGCATCTACCTACCTATGAACCTATGTAGCAAAGCATTGGAACTTACTTCCCTCTAACATTAGAACCACCACTAACTGCAAAGAGTTCAAACACCTGCTCAAAAACTTCCTTGCTGATTCTTGGCTTTGTACATGTACTACTCCTGCCTGGTTCAGCTAAAAGCCTTCTCAAGTATAAAACTCTCTGTAATATGTGCTATCAAATTATCAGCATGTCATTTCTGAGTACCTTAAGTATCCTGCAGATTTTTGTTAGATTCTAATCCTTCTATTTTTGTTCCTGTTACTAATAATGTATATTATATTATACTGTGCATATGTAATAACTGTAATATCTCTGTACTGTTATGTATTTCTATTTGTGGAGCTTTTCTCTGCTGAAAATGTGTTATTTAACCCAGTTGGACTATCCTGGTAAACAAATGCTAAATAAATAATAAATAAATAAATTAACTGGGAATTATACACAACACAAAACATACAGGCACAGGGATCCCTGGATTTTGTAAATACAAACCCTGGACCAAAATGGCAATACACTGCCAGCGTGTAAACATACTGGATCTAGTCCTCACTAATATGGAAGAGTGCTGCATACCCCTTAGTGTAATATCTTCTCTGGTAAGGTCAGACCACCAAATCATCCCCTTTGAAGTAAAAATAAAACCTGGAACCCCAGCTAACCCTGGAATATTCAGGAACTACTCTAAGGCTAATTTCCTACTATTAAGTGATAACCTGACAAGATTTCAAGCCCCCATAAACCCTGAGAACACTGCTGCCTACACGGAACTATTCATAGAAACCCTATACAAGCATGTTAATAGCTGCATAGAGGCAGCTGTACCCACCAGGAAGAAGTGCAGAACTAACTTAAAAAACAGGCCACCCTAGTGGAATCACAGCCTCAATAGGCTGTATAACAGAAGGAAGAAAATCATGACAGAAATTAGGAGGTGCAGCACCCAGCAGGATAAATGCATTCTCATCAAGCTGAACAGACAACTCAGAGGACAAACAAAGTCTACCAGTCAGATTTGAGGTAAATTTGGTGCCCCAGGTCAAGGACAATGACAAGGCATTATTTAGCTTTGTCTGCAACTTCAAAGGCAGTACACAATTGTAAGTGGAGCTCATTGTTAATGGAGCCACCTATATTGTGTCAGAGGTAGGCTCACTGGTGCCAACAATGGAAAAAATGACAGTGTAGAATTCTCAAGACATGGAAACATTCCCAGGCTTAGGGGGAGGATGCCCCCTTTCTTATAGAAGGAAATATTAGTCCACAAAGATCACAAAAACTGAAAAAAGGAGACATAAAGATGATAAGAGTAGACCACTGAAGATAAGAAAGAAATTCTGTATTGTTACTATTACGCAAGAATCTCAGAATTTCCAGACAGAAGAAATATATAAAGATTAAGAGAAAAATTAGAGGAAAGAAAAATACTGCACAAGAAAACTGTCAAAAGCTTCAAATGCAAACTTGTGTTCATTAATACAACAGATTTATGTAAACATTATATAGACCAAGAAACCTTGCACTGTTTGGAAAAAGAAACGACCGAGGAAGTAGGAAAATATAAAGAACAAAATCTAGACATTTTTGAAAGCTAAGAAAGAAATATGGACAAGGGAAAGAAAGAGAGATCTGATATGGTGCAATATTTACGGAAAGGAGAAAGCTGAATTAATCAATACAAAAAAAGCAGCCCCAAACATATTCAAAGAGAAATACAGGCAAAGGCATGCAGATATGGCAAATGTTGCAATGCAAAAAATAAGATCACAGAGAGGGAATGTAGAATAGAAGATTTGTAAAGTAGAAGTTAAAAAAAAAACAGAAGTGGAAGTTATGGAATACCTGCAAAGTAAAGGATTTAGTGTTGAAAGACTGGCTATATCACAGCATGATGGAACGATCCCCCCAAGTAAGGAGACACAGGAGGATCAGGAGACATCTGAAGAAGAAATATGGACATGGGAAAGAAAAGGATGTTTAATATGGTGCAATATTTATGCAAAGGAGAAAGCAAAACTAATCAGTAGAAAAAGAACAGTACAGAAGATATTTGAAAAGAAATACAGGAAAGGGGATCCAGATAAGGAACATTTTACAATGCAAAAAATAAGAAAACAAAGAGGAAAAGTAGAAAACAGGATCAGTAATGGAAAAGTTAAAGAAACACAAACTGAGGGCTTATGGATTACCTAGGAAGTAAAGGATTTAGTGTAGAAAATCTAACTCTGATAACACCACAGCAGGATAGAGCAATGGATCCCCAAATTAAGGTGAAACCAGTGGAACGGGAAACATCTGATCAGTTGCCATGTGAAGATACTTTGAAGTCTTCCACAGGAAACCACTACAAAAGTTCAGTTGGAGCTGCACAGCAAGGGAAGGGACAGGAAACTGTGGCAACTCTAACACAGTCAATGTTCTGGAGTGATAGACCAATGAGTTCCTATACGAAAGAGCAATGAATGGCACAGGATGAAACTGAAGAGAATTTGGAACAGCAAGATGCTCTGGAACTTTCTGTGGAATGTCTGCAGGAAATGGAGAACAAAGAATGTGCCCTCAGTTTAGAAGAAAATGACCTAAGAGAGGAGTTGCTTGATTTACTAGAGATGTACAAACATGTTAAGATCAATGAAAGAAATAGACTACAGAAAGTCAAATCCCAAAAGTTAGAAGTTTGATAAAACAAATGAATACAGAAATTAAGACTGTTCATAGAAATTCATATAATATAACCAAACTAAACAGGATATAAAATCAATAACAGATAAACTCTTACCAAAAAACACACACAGGGCAGTAAGGGAAAGGAAGGCGAGAAATCAAAGGCCATCATGGAAATATCGAATAGAGAAAACTATAAGGCAATTAAGACAAGAAGTGTCACTGTTAGAAGAGTATAGAAGAAGGGACAGATCAACACAAATACTCAGAAAGATAGACATAATAAAAGCAATGTGCAGTATCAGAACAGATCAGGATCTATCGTACACTATCACAAATAATAAACTAAAAATAACATCATGGACAGAAAAACAAAGAAGATATACACATAAATATAAAGGAAAAGTACAAAATAAGCAATTTATTGATGGCCCAAAAAAGTTTTATAGAGAACTGGGAAACAAGGCAAAAAGAATTGAAACACTACCAAAAAAAAGAAGAAATACATGCATTTTAGAGAAATATCTATGAAGATCCTGTAGAACATAACAAAGATGCTAAATGGATAGAAGAAGTAAAAGAAAGAATAAGAAGTTTAAAGGTAAAGGATATGAAAATGGGATGAAGTAGCCAGAGAGATTGAAACAACATTAAGAAAAGCCTCTAATTGGAAAACTCCTGGCCCAGGTGCAGTACTTAACTTTTGGCTAAAAGTATTAACATCTTTGCAAAAAGATTTAGCCATAAGTAAGACATATTTGTATGTGCACCCTGAACAGACACCAACCTAGTTAAGAAAAGGAAAACAATACATCTACTTAAGAGCAAACTTGAAAGCTATCATAAAAACAATAGACCAGAAACTTGCCTTCCGACGATGTATGAACTAAACACTGGAATTGATGCCGATAGAGTTTATAGTCATTTAGAAGAAAACTCAATCATGGCAATAGAACAAAAGGATAACAAAACAAGCTCGTATGGAACAAATAGGTTCATAGGTTCATAGGTGTATACTAGGCTAATGGCCCTGGGGCCTTTAGAAGGCAAGCCATAGGATTACCCTTGCATAGTGCCACCTGACCTTAGTTCCCAGTGCCTCTGTTGAGTAGAGCCACTGGTGTTATCCCTTGGGTGAATTTTCTGTTTCCCACCCACTCATCAAGATTTCTCTTGAAGAGGGTTAGTGAGGTGCTCTGCTTGACATGTATGGGAAGTCTGTTCCATAGCATAGGCAGTCTCTGGGTTATGAACCTGTTCCTCCAGCATGTTGTGTTAATTGTGATAATGAGGTTGAGGTCTCTGGAGCATGTGGTACGGAGGGATTGTGATTTCTTTAGCTGTAGCATTTCTAAAAGAGCTGGGTCAGACATGGCTTTGTAAGTCAAGCAGAGATCGCCTCTATGTAGGTGATATGAGAAGTTAGCCACCTCTGTTTTTAGGATCCCAAAGTTAGCTTTGGAGAAGTTTTTCATGGTGGTTACCTTTGCTGGGGGGGGGGGGATATGGATTTCCAAGGTGATTAGTTTGTGGTTGGATCTAACTAGGGAGGAACTGACTATTGGTGTAGAGCAACGGTCGCCCATATTACTAATGACCAGGTCAAGGATATTGCTACCTCTAGTGGGGGTAAGAACGAGCTGGTCCAGGGCATTGGAATTAATGAACTCCAGGAAATGTTGGGCAAGTGTATTGGTACATGAGTAGTTTACCCAGTTAATGGAGGGGTAGTTGAAGTCACCTAGTAAGAGAGCGTTAGGTTGGACTCTAATATTCTTCAGGGTGCTTAGGGATGTGGAGTGTGAGTCTTAGGACATGTTTGGGGACCTATAGCAGCTATGACCTGAATTGCTGTCTTACCCAATGTTAGCTGCACCTGAGGTATCTCTGATGCATTATGTTGGGCTACCAGTCTGGAGGTGTGCACATCCTTTATGAATATGGAAACACCACTGCCTTTGGAGCTTCAGTCTAAGTTCTGGGGCCGAAAGGTGTGGAATGAGTTATAGCCTGGTAGTGCAGGGGTGCTTTTTTGCTGCCTTGAACCAGGTCTCTGTTACAGCACAAATGTCAATGTTCTCCATTTTAAGGAGTGCCTCGAGCGAGTACATTTTGAGATTTAGACTTCTTGCATAGAGCAACATGACCCTCAGATTGCATTTGTTTGTAGCTGTTATGGTGGTAATTTGGTCTTTGGAACACCACCTAAAAAAGGCACTATAGGGGTGACAAGAGCCTTGGCCAGTATCCAGAAGCCCAGGGGTGACAGATGCAGGCCATCTCTGGCAAAGCATCGAGGTCTGTCAATCATGTCATCCCAGGCAGACAGGTACTGGATCCCCTTAGAATGACACCAGAAACTTAGCTAATTGTTGAAGTCAATCATTTTCTGCTTGTACTGTGGTATCATTCTGGGTGATCGTAGGATGTTGCTCGGGGCTAGGATCATACGCACCTGGGCTACATAATCTGAGAGTGCCTCCATGTCTCTTTTCATGTAGTCCAGGGAGGTACATCTCAGCTCATTCACACCTACATGTACAATGACAAAGTCATATTTGTACCTGTTGTTGAGTGACCTGAGTGCATGCGTTATGTGTCGGATCCTGGCACCTGACAGGAAGCTGACTGTTACTTTCTCCTTATTCAACCTAGTCAGTGTGCCTCACTATCGAGTCACCTATGACTAGTGTGTCGGGCATGCTGTTTTGCCTTAGGGGCTTTGGTTGAGTAGCACACTGTTTAGGAGTTTTATGTGTCTCGTGATTAGTGTTGTGTTGTGGTGGTCGAGTGCATTTCTGACTTGGAGGGCTCTGCTGCTTGGGTAGATTTTTATTGAGAGCCTCCGTGAAGGTGGGTGTTTTTTTTTTTTGTGTTTTTATGTGAAGGCAGTGATGGTGTGTGTTCCAGATGGCTATGTGTTCCATGTGGTGTGGTGTAAGTGTTGACCTTCTCCTCTTGACCAGCTAGTCTGGACTTGGCTGGATAGTGCGTTAAATAAAGTCATAATGAAGAACTGTAAAATGGGGAAGAATCTAAGTATGGCATTGACAGACTACAAAAAAGCATTTGACAGTATCTCACATTCATGGATAAAAGAGTGCTTAAAAATGTATTAGAAACACCCTACACTGATCAATTACAGTTAAGCCATGATAAAGGACAAATTATTACTCCAGGGATAAAAATTCAAAGGAGGTTATTCCAGGGTGACTCTGTCACTGCTGCTCTTTTATCTTGCCCTTAACCCATTAAGCTGTCTACTTAACAGATTAGGTCATGGCTGCAGTTTGGTTCCCAGAAAACAAGAAAGTGTAAAGTCTTCTCATCTTCTTTTTGTGGATGATTTAAAACTGTATAGTTAATTAGATGAGGAACTGAAAGCACAACTGCAAGTGATCAAAACCTTTTCAGATGATATAAGAATGTCATTTGGTCTTGATAGATGTGCAAAAGCAACCTTTAAAGCAGCACCAAGAAAACATCAGCTTGGAATAGGAATATGATATTAAACAACTTGAGCAAGTGGAAGTGTATAAATATTTGGGAATTGATGAAGGATCAGAAATAAAACATGAACAAATGCGAATAAAACGTAGTAAGGAATATTTTAGAACACTAAAATTAATACTGAAAACAGCTTTGACACCTGAGAATAAAGTCCAAGCTCTAAACCAATTTGCTCTTCCTGTCCTCTGGCTGACTAAATTTGCAGATGTTTGCAAATTAGGAGCAGTCATAGAATCCCCTACCAGCAAAAATGTTCTCTAGGAAGTGCTGACACAGACAAATAACTCATATCAGAGCCATGGCCTGAAACTAAATGCCAATAAATGTATAATAGAATCCTTTGAGATGTCATCCACCCTGGTAACTATCATATTGACAACACACCCTAAAAGTTGACCTAATTGTCAGGGACTTCGGGACACACATACACAGTAATCTAGCCTTTGACCACCGTGTGCCTACAGTAGTAAGGAAATCATTCTATGTTGTGCAACTTCTAATCAAAGGTATGGCATCTAGGTCCAAACATATCATTGTTCCACTTTATTCAGCATTCATCAGACCTATCATTGAGTACAATACCCCCTTTGGTATGTACCTAACCAGGCACATCCAACAGTTGGAACATCTACAAGGGTCCTCACTAAAAGAATGCAGGGTGTAGGTAACATATTCTGTACAGACTGCCTCACGGCCCTATCTCTGTATCCTGTCTCCTACAGGCGGTTGTGGGGAAATATGTGCATACAAGCCATTGTCAGAACCCCCTCTGATGGACCTCCTGAATATCTGCAAAACAAACAGCACCAAAAGTATTTATTATAAATACTTAAACCTTGCTTGTGTTATAAATAGGACCTGCTACAGAGACAGGTATGTATCCCAGAGACTACCCCTTCTCTAGGACAGACTCACCATCCATGTGAAGCAGATTTCTTCCCTAACCCAATTCAATTATAACTTTGACAACTTGATGAGGAACAGAAACAAGAACCCCATCTCTAGTTTGGCACCTATACCTCTAAAGGACACAGGCAGCCTGTAAATGGTTCATCTCCCAGGCTCCTGCTTGTAAATGTTTCATCTCCTGCTTGCACTTATCAAAGGTGCCAGAACTTTTCAGAGATTTGGGATGCTTAACTAGGCTTAAAAAGGACCTTGTGATCATTAGCTTAGTACACAGCTATGAACCTGTGAAGCTAAGAAGTCTATAAACTATTGATTGGAACAGATTTAACCAGTTCATTCAGGGTATAACTGAAATATCCTAGTTGTATACTTTGCCATACATGATGCCACAAATACTTTACAAATGTTCCATTTAATAACATAGATACTGATGGTTTCCATAAAAAATTCAGTCAAAGACCAATAACGTCCACAGATATTGGATGCTCTTAATTTACCATATGTAAAGATAAGGCATTTGCAATCAGAAAACAACATAACTACAATTTCTTTTTATTAACCAACACCAGACTGTTTTAGCTAAGAATTTTTTGGAAGTGCATTAATCTTTGCCTTATATATAGTGTTGTTTCTTTAAGAGGTAATTGTTTTTTGCTCCATGTGACTAAAATTTTTTTTATAAAGGAGAAGGCATGGTAGTGATTTTATACATCTGAAGAAGCAGTTCCAATACTGCAAAAGTGCTTATGATTGTTTGTCCCAATAAAATCTGTTAATTTTATGAAGAGAGCTTGGTTTCGCTTCGCCTTACTGATTTTTGCTGGACTGTATTCTTTGTGGTGTTTGGTGAAGCATTTATCCAGCACATACTGTTTTTTTTTGTTGTTTGATACAAGTTGTCTTTGACCCTAGTGCTGGAGCCATGGCTGAAGGATTTATTATATCAATTGAATTGGACTATGTAGCATGGATGCAGACTGACTGAATTACTAATGGTTCTTTTAAAGAAAGGCTGCGTTCGCTATTGCAGAGAAGTGAGAATCTGCTCTTAGGTATGTCTTTAGAACAAACAATAACTGAAAGTGATGTTGATGTGTTGGCATTACGAACCAACATGTCTAAAGTGGAGAATGCTTTGTATAAGCCGAAAA
The DNA here is from genome assembly GCF_019279795.1 of Protopterus annectens. Lineage (NCBI taxonomy): Eukaryota > Metazoa > Chordata > Ceratodontiformes > Protopteridae > Protopterus > Protopterus annectens. The sequence goes on along the minus strand of NC_056741.1, from coordinate 1,885,954,523 downwards.
GAACACAAAATCAATGTTATCACGTAGAAGTATGTTTAGAGCTTGGCATTGTACCAAGAGGTCTTCAGGTCTTAAAAATGCCAGCTCAAGGGACTGTGTATCCAGCTCTGTTAAGTCAATGGCAGAAGCTGACTTTAGATCTTAGTTTCAATTATAAGAAATTGTTGATTGAGTTTGCACAGAAGGAAGAAAAATATTTAATTACATTTATTGAGCGGAGTGTAGTGGCCTTATATGAACAATTTTCTGCTGATATGATGAACACGATGTTTCATAGTGCATTGGATGCACTTAGTTTTTATGAACAAAAATTGATCCACCTTAAGGTTAAGAAACTTTTCAGAGATAGTAATGACTTTAAAAACGACCAGGTTTTTGCCTGGCTGAGAACTAACTTTTCTGTTAATAAGGGAGAAGCTTCAGAGGTAATGCCCGTGGTTGCTAAGCAAGCAGCTATGACAAAGATGTCAGCAACCAGGGAGGAAGCTTCTGTGCCATCTACTGACATTGTAGGAGACCTGGATGTGTCAGTAAATGTAAAATAACTGGGCGCAGGGAAGAAAACAGTAACAGTGGTAGTGGAGGTGCATTTTTCTGCCAATGGAAACAATACAAATCTACAAGAGAAGGAGTTACTAAAGTTTCCGCTAACAATAAAGCAGCAGGAGGATTTAAGGAGGTCGAGATCAACAAACAGAATCAGACACAAAAGGCAAATACAGCAGGACATAGCGGATACTCCGAGCATCAAAAAACATTGGAGAATGACTTCATTTGTAAGTTGTCTAATAGGCAGCTGACTAGAGACACAATAGCTTTATCGCAGAAAGGACTTTCATTTGTACCAATGAAAGCATATGATATTACAGAGGTAATTCTGAATTTAAAAACTTACAAGAAATGTTATGCTTAAAGACATGTTTAGTGATACTGTTGATTCAGTATGTACAAATAACTTTATTCTTAGAAAACCTAGCATATTTATACCTGATATGCATCCAATAGTGGAGGCATTTGAAAAGTTGTGTATTGATGATATGTATAAATACTGCAATACTAATAACAATAAGGAAGGATATAATAATGTGACTCATAATCAAAGAGAGGCGCTGCTGAAATTGATGCATGATGAAACTATTGTGATTCGTCCAGCTGATAAAGATGGACCAATTGCTACTATGGATTCAGACTGGTACATAAGCATGATGGAAAAAATGTTAGTTGATGGAAAGTATTATAAACAAATTAAACTTTTTGAAGTCTGTAATATGACTGAAGCTGTTAAGAGAAGGGTCAAGTATCTGTTTATCTCTAAAGCAATAGACAAGCAACTGTATGATTTTTTTGTATGTGAATAAACCCACAATACTTGTGATACAAGGTTTGCCCAAGATACATAAAGACCTTGTATGTCTGCCCTTAAGACCAATAGTATCAGGGCAAAATTGGTGTACTGAAGCTATGTCAATTTTTGTCAAGAAGAGTTTGAATTGAATAGCCATATTTTAAAGGATTATAGACAATTCTTGCAGGACCTCTATAGTTTCACTCACGCTGCCTTTAAAGTGGATAAGTGGTATTTTGTTACTTTAGACATACAGTTGCTTTTTACCGTCATTCCAAACAATATATGATTGGAATGGATGGAGAAGTTTTGTATGAAACAAACAATTTTTAAGGAGAAAATAGGTCTATTATGTTTTTGGTTGAATTAATATTATATAATAATGTGTTTTTGTTTAATAAGAATTATTATATATAGAAGGATGGCATAGCTATGGGCACATGTGCCAATAGCTATGCTGACCTTATTATGTTGATTTGGGAATTGAATAATGCTTTTAAAAGTTCCTTTGCTGTAAATGTTGTGTTTTATAAAAGGTTTGTGGATGATTTATTTATGATTTGGGATGGAATGAACAAGAGTTAGTGAATTTCATTGAGCATGTAAATAGAAGTACTACATTTCTGAAGTTTGCTGCGAGCCATTCTAATAGAGAAATTAGTTATCTGGATGTGCTAATTAAGGTGGAACAAGATGTCACTATTAACACATTACTGTATAGGAAGCCTTACCATAAAAATACCTTTTTACATCGCAGTAGCATGCATCCACATCATATTTTTAAGAATATTGTAGGGGGATAAGGTTTAAGGATATCTTGAGTAAATGCAAGGGAAAATAATTTTTTGAAAGCGATAATGGATTTAGAAGAGAGATTTGTAGCGAGAAGATATAGTAAACATAAAGTACATAGCTCATTAGAATGTCTGATTAGAAGTAGAAGAGATGAGGGGAGACCATACTTTTCATCTAATCCACCTTTATCTAAAAATAAGTATTCCAGTGATAGTAGGTGTAGAGTACCAGTGATATTTTCTAAACTCTCTGAAGGTATAACTAACATTATTAAGAAACACTGGAGTATTATGACTATGAACTCAGATCTAAAGAAAATAGTGGGGGAGGTCCCATGTTTTGTGTATAAGTTGAAAAAAATCTTTGAAACAGATGTTACATTACCCTAAGCACCGTGTAGGACCAAGTAAAATTAAATATAAGAAGAATGATAGTAATTTTTCCACCAGACCATGTTGCAGTTGTAATCATTGTGAGTATATAGATAGTTCAAGAGAATTTTTACATCCAGATCAGGATATAATATATAGGTTTAATGCTGAGGCTACATGTAATAATATGCATATAGTATACCTGACACATTGTGTTATATGCAAAAAATGTTATGTAGGGAAGACAGATAGGTGCCTGAAAGAGAATGTAAGGGAATATTTATGTACTATTAGGAATGGTACCAGAAGTAATGTTCTTGCTAAACATGTGGAAGAAACTTCCCCTGCACAAAAGTTTAAGTTTTTAGTTATAGGCAAAGTAGAAATAGGTCTAAGAGGTGGTGACATATGTTATGCAACTGAGTCTTTAGAGAGTAAATGGATAATTAGGCTCAGAGCTGATATTGGCTCAGGTCTCAATGATAAGGTCCTGATAAAACCCATGTTAAAAGCAAGCATATCCACTCCTTAGATAGAAAGACATTTTGTTGTAAGTTTTTGATATAAGCACTATATACGTATTTTATATATAGTTGTGTATGTTGTAAAAAAATTAGTTTTTAGAATATTTATATGAATTAGAGTGTTGTTTCTTTAAGAGGTAATTGTTTTTGCTCCATGTGACTAAAAGTTTTTCATAAAAGAGAAGGTATGACAGTGATTTCATACATCTGAAGAAGCAGTTCCAATACTGGAATGTGCTTATGATTGTTTGTCCCAATAAAATCTGTTAATTTTATGAAGAGAGCTTGGTTTTGATTCGCCTTACTGATTTTTGCTGAACTGTATTCTTTGTGGTGTTTGGTGAAGCATTTATCCAGCACTTATAGTTTTTTTGTTGTTTGATTCAATATTATTAGCCATTTTGTTTTATAAAAGCGAACAGAAATCATTACTTGCAAAATTCTATAACTTGGTTCATCAATTATTTGTTCAACAGATGTTATAAAATTCATATAAAATTCATGCGAAAAACTGAGTTCTCCAAGGGTTATGTTTATCTTGGAGTAGTCCCAAAATTATTCATTTGGAGACTTTGGGTTTATGGTAATTGATCACTATGGAAAAACACTGAATCACTCCTCATTGATGTTTGCAATCAGTACGAACAGTTACTGAAAAACAAGCTTATCAAAACATACAGCAATCACAAAAGACAAACACCTTCCTTTTGTGATCTTACAAGAAAAAATATTAAATTCATACCAAATTTGTTTGATTATTAATAGTTTTAGGGTTAGCCATTCAATGATACAAAAATTAGCTCTAGGTGATTCAATCACATTGACTAATGTTGCCAAAAAACGGGCATGGGTATTTTCCAGTGAAAAGTGGATTGAGGACCCGACTTCCTCTGACTACACTAGGGATCCATGCAAATGGTGGGATGGGTCTATGTGCATCTATTGCCATAAAGTTCAGCAACCCTGGGTCAATAAGCTACTGACCAGTTGGTGTCCAGTTGCCCACCGTAGGTTGCCTGGAATAGCTCTATTGAGTGAAAGCTGCACTTAAAACCAATCAATCTCCTAAACATGAAATAAGGATTGCTACACTTGGTTCACTGATAGGACGCAGTTTAGAAGTTGATCTAAGGTCAACATACACCAGACTGAAAACATGTAAGTTGATTAGTGTGATACCACAAGAGTACAAGGAAAGACTCAGGGTTCTAGCACCTCAGGAAGGAAAGGTGGAGTTGACGAAAAAGAATAAGAATGGCAGTGTCTCAAAACAGCATGGATAAGGACTATAGAATAGATATGTGGCTGGGCCACGTGTGGAAATAAGGTACACAGGAAAAGCTAAAGGTAGAATGCACAAGTCTAGAATGTTATCAAAAGAAAGGGGTCTATGAAAATATGAGTAACAGAAAAGACATACCAGGGTAAGAATAAATACTGGTTGACTAACAAAGAGGCTAAAAGAACAGCTGCAATGACAAGGAGCAAGGCATCGAAGACACTCTGCCAGCTTCAGCAGATGACACAAAGAACCTTTATAATGTTGTGAGACAAAGACAGAAAGATAAGAGAGTCATCAGGCATGCTTCATAAAAGGTGTCAGCCCACAGGACATCAAAGGCAGCTGGAAAGAATACTTCAAGCAGTTTCTGAAAGAAGAAATCCTGACAGAAGCTGACATACTCCAGACACAGCTTACAATGAAAGCAGAGGAGCCCACTCTAGAAGACATAAGTAGGACCAGCACTAAGGAAAATGAAGTTAGAGAAAGCAGCAGGCTCAGATGAGGATAAGGCAGATCTGATCAGGATGTTGGATGAGTTAGGGGAGATATGGCTTTAGGGAGTGCTCATAGCAACATAGAGAGAGAAAGGAGTATCCCAGATGAGTGGAGAGTAAGCATACTAATGCCAGTGCACAAGAACAAAGAAGACATTCTCAACTGTGGGCACAAAAGTACTGGAGAGGATGATTGGTAAATATATATATATATATATATATATATATATATGCAGAGTAGTAGAAAGATGGGAGATGAGCATTTTGTATTCAGATCAGGACGCTGCACAACTGACCCAATGTTTGCTATGAATCAGATAGCTGAGAAGAAGCTAGAGATGAGGAAAGAGTCTAATTGGGCATTCCTAGACTTAGGTAGTCATGTAATGGCCCAAAATCCAAGAAACATTAGTAGAATTGATGCAGGCTATGTAGAAGAATCCAATGACACAAATACAAACAATATTTGGAGTCACAAATGGGTTCCCAGTGTGAGTGGATGTGCATTAGGGTTCATCTATGAGCTCACTGTTGTTCATACTGGTGATGGATTACATTAGCGAACAGGTCAGAGGGGACAGATTAAAAAAGCTGCTGTATGCAGATGGTATGGCATCACAAGCAGACACTGAACAGGAAGTTCAGCAAATGATAAGGGGATCAAATGCAAAACTGAAGACACATGGGATGAAACTGAACATAGACAAGACAGTTGTCGTGGCAACAAATGGGTGAAATCAGAAAAAGAAGAAACTGATACAAAAGGTAAAATAGTGGAACAGGTAAACAGCTTCAAATTTCTGGAAGGAGTAGTACAGGAGAATGGAAATCTGAATGAGGTGGTCAAAACTAGAAACAGAGTGGCTGCAGCCAACTGGCACAGTGTGTCAGGTGTAATGTATGACAAAAAGAATGCAAAGAAGCTGAAAAGTAAGATGTACAAAACAGCAGTGTGACCAGTACTACTGTATAGTACAGAAACCTGGGCAGTAAAGGTGGAGCAGATAAGGTAGCTACAGGTGATGGAGATGAATTGCCAGAGATGGGTGGTAGGATGCATACTGTGGGAGATATGAAAAAATAAGAATACCAGAGCAGAAGCCAAAGTAGTTCTAACTGCAGAGAAGGTCAAGGAGAACAGATTATGGTGGTCAGAAATGAAGCTAGATATTCTTGTGTCCAGTGATGTCCAGTGATCTGACACCCCTCTCAACTTAAGATGAGGAACAAAAAAAGTCTTCCATTCCCAATTTGGTGCTCCTTAAACAATGAGCTTAAACTATTACCCAAAACCATATATTACCAGTAAAGATTTAAACTGAGAAAAAAATCACCATTTCCAACTTGATCTCCCTAACCTTTTTATACCCCTGAGATAGCCTGACTAACATGGCCCTTATACATCACAGTTTTATTTTAAACACTACCAATTGTTATCGCTTTCCACCAAGATATTGTCCCAGTGATCCAATTTTTGACTGTGAAAATGCTGAGGCCATGACTTTCCATTTTCCTCTGCATCACATTCAAATACTGCATTATTTCTTCTATCTCCTTATCGCCTGGTACCCAATCACTCTTCCATTTTCTGGTTAGCCCTTTGCTGTTAGTAACATCAAGCATACCAAGGCCATGACATGTTTTGGCTGATTAAGATCCCCTGTCCATTTCTTAGTTTTGTTGAGCAGCCATTCCTTTCCAACTATTTCACATTACAATGTGCCCAGATCCTGCCTGAACTTTGTTAACTTGTCATATCCTTAACACCTGCCCCTCACATCTCCAATAGCTATTTTTGCTTCTTAGGAACATATTGTTTACTCTTGTTAGTGTGTTAAAATATTTATACAGGCATTTCCATGGGCATACTCTAAATCCCCTTAATTTGGTGACATTCTTGGGTACCTCACAAATATCAGTCCCATCCTCATCTGTAATTTCTATCCCTTCTTCAACAATCCAGCTCTGCAGCTGTCTCTAAAGTATTCTTGCAAGTGAAGTACTCTCAGACCCCAGACAATGATGGTAAAATCATTTTCTGCTACTAAATTCTGTACACGTTGTTGTCACACACATATTATGTCACCTCTTTCCTCAACTTTTCCAAAAGTCTTTTACCTGGATCATATATGAATGCTTGCGGTGTATACAAAATCAGCAGTGCTACAAAGATTTTTATTACATGAACCCCTGGTCCAGCTTCCATTCATACAACTTGTCCTGGATTTTTAACCTGACCCATTCCCTGGACTTTCTATGGTAGTCTTCCGATCTTCTTACTGTCCACACCACACTGCTAAATAGTTTAGCTTGTTGTGACCACATAACAGCAGGACATCATGAAGTAATGCATAGGTATGGTCGTAGTTTACATAAATTGCTTTGGTTTTATTTTTTTAAACTCCCTTAACATGTTAAACAACTTTGGTACATCTCTTTCTGAGCTAGTGATTTATAATATTACATAATTTGCCAACATTGCATTTCCCTTCCAGTTAACTCCATTTCCACCCCTTAATTGCTGAGTGGCAGATTATTTGTGCTAAGGGCTCCAGGTACAGTGTGAACAGCAACAGGGGTCCTTGACACCCCTGCCTGGTTCCTCTCTTAGTCTTCATTTCTGGTGTTACTGTTCCATTTATTTTTAGTGCAGCCCTAGATCCATTGTATATTCCCTTCAGCAGATTCATCAGCCCAGCTGGGACTCCCATGTTTACCATTATCTTCCAAAGATAAGCAAAGTGCATGCTATCAAAGGCCTTCTCCACATCTAGCTCAAGTAGAGCAAGCTGTTGCTCTTCTTATTCTACTCTCTCTCTGTCTCTGCAACAGTATGAATTAAGTTGGTCATGAGAATATAATCAAAGTCTGCCTGCCTTTTGATGGACTTGCACTGGCCACCATTTATAATTCTTGGGAGGATTTTTGCCATTTTGTCTGTTAATATAGTGAAAAAAATATATACTCATGGTTTAATATTGTATGGGTCGATTAGGCTCAGCATTGATGGGATCCCTACCCTCTTTTAATAACTGTACTGTCATGTGCCAAGAATCTGAGATATCACATTGGGTCAGATGAGCCATTTAGAAGTAAGCTTAGTCCGAATCTCACTCCTAAGTTCCACAGGGCAACAATCCCAACCTGGAGATTTTACTTGTGGCCTGCTTTTTGAGCGATTTCTCAATCAGCTGCACATTATGGGCTTTAGGTCCCTAGCTTTTTTATCAGTCAATTTGGTATATTTATCCCTGTTATTAAACTGTCCAATTTGTGTACACATTTGACATATGCACCCTGAGATCTGGATAGATTGTCATATTAATCTCAGAACAGTCCCACTACCTTCTTTGGATCCTTCAGTATCTGCCCAGTTATGGGGTTCCTTATTTTTGGAATGACTCTCTGTTTTTGCTGCCACAGTCCCAGCACTAAATGTTTTTGTTGCTTTGGGCTAGTGGCATGACAATACATTACTAGGGCTACCTGTTTTTGTTCTAGTGTCCCATACAGATATTCTCACCATTTAATTTCCAATGCTAACGACTCTCTTTTCTCAGTTGCATTTCCTTCATTTCTCCCAATTGCTGCACCCCCTTGCCTTTCCATTCCCTCCATTCCTGCCTTTCCAAGTCCTCTGGCTACCATCTAACTTCCCGTTTGATATTTTCACAAGCCTGGATACAAAGTCATATGGTCATGAGAACTTTAACAGTGTTCAGGTCAATTGGCTGTCAAGGAGCACTGAATGCATAATATAAGGTTCAAATTTAAAATGTCCTGTCCAAATATCAACATTTTTCTTATAACCATCTAAAGTAGTTGACTGACAATTTTCAGTAGGTGTGTAAGTCCCTAAAGCTGCCATGCAGTTTGCTATAAATAAATATCTTAACCTGGTTTTACATAATAAATCTTAACATTTCATATTATTGTGCTTTAGTGCTTTATCATTTTTCTACATCTCCTATTAAATAAGATTTGCATTATATTAAATGAAAGGCTTTGTACACTAAAATACTTTTTCCTCTTACATATCTGTAATTTAAAGAACAAAAAGATTTAGGTATTTACACAGTCTGTGTACAAAATATGCTGATATGTTCTATGATAGGTCTTACATATGTCTTGTAAATAGTAATTAAGTGATCCATATATCTGGTGGTTAAATTCTTCACTAAATATCCCTTCAGTTTCATAGCCCTTGTACTGATCTGATTTACAGGAGTTCTAAATAAAAAATCAGAAGTAACAATAATACCCGAATAGTTATATTGGTGAACTTCAGTAAGTTCTACTTCATCTAAATAAACTGGATTCCTTTATACTTTTTGAATAAAATACATGATATTACATTTGCCTAAGCTAAATTTTAAACCTGCATCAGAAGCCCAGTTACCCAGTCATGCCATATAGGTGTTTAATTCTTCAAAATCTGTATTGTTTTACATAACAAATCCTAAATTACAGTCATCCTTGTACTTATGGATTGACAGATTTCTATTTCTTGGCACAGTTGAAAAGACAGCGTTAAAAACTATAGGTCTCAGTACTTATCCCTGTGGGACTCCCACTGATGCGGGCAGATAACCAGATAATATATTTCAATATTTAACATACTGCGTTCTGTCCTAATGATGTAACAGTTATTATTCAGTATAATTAGACTTTTGTAAATGGATGATATGATATCATGTCATATCATAACATTTTGTTCCTCATCTGCTAATTTTCTTGTTATAGTTTATCAGCCATCCTACCTTAAATCTCCATTGCCTTTTATGTCTGTACTGATCAGGATCACTAAACTCCACACTCACTAATGCATAATCTGATATGAGAATTGGGTGAGTAAAAAGTTCAGTTATCATGAAGCCATGCTCCTTGCATAAACTGACTCTATCTAGGCTGGCATATGTTTTGTGTTGCTTTGACTAATGGGTATAATACCAGCAAAAATCTGGACAGTTGAGAGGTATTAATGCCAAGTGCCTGTCCTACATCCTCGAGGCCATACCTTTTCAGTTTTTTCTTTTTTAAGAGTCTCCTTTCTCTAGTTAGCCTTAGTTGGCTTGTCCCTCCACTAGTATCCTCAGTGGGCTCTAATTATCTTCCAGTCCCCTGCAAATAGTCTTATACCCTGTACAAAGGCTATCAATACTAATATTCATATCTAAATGCAGGAATGAACTTAAGTCTGATCAATATCTGCTGATCACCCTCCACCCAAGACTTTGCGCCCAGGGTGGCTGCCTCCTTTGCCTCACTATGCTTCTGACACTGGTTCAGGCACATGTGTAAGACAGTAGAAGACATTTTTGTGAAGAAGATTTGGGAGTGGCTGGGAAAAGGCAAGTGTAAATGAGGATGTCCAGGAAAGTGATGGATGGATTGCATGAGATAAGACCTGCGGCAGTCAGGCAATCTTGTTGAAGAAGGTAGGAGAGTAACATTAAATGAGAGTGAGAGAGAGAGAGATGGCAACAGTTGATGCAACAGCCTGTCCCCATCTACAAAGTGGTGAAAAAGGGGATTAATTATTATGATGACAATTTCACCTGTATGTGATAATGGGGAAATACATGGTTCAGCAAAAAACAAGATTAAAATAAATAAATAAAATTATTTAATACACACTAAGCCAACAACTATTGGCAAAAAACAATAAATACCCGGAACAAAAATGCAACAAACTCCGCTGTATGGTACAATAAAGGCTGTACACCACTTAATATATTCCAAAAATAGGCACACTGGGCATAAACTAATACACCTTTATTCTCAAAATAAAAACATACAGATTGAGCGCACTTTCATCTCATCAGCTGAGACTTCTTCAGAATCAACTGTTACCAAAAATCTCATTGTTTAAATAACCTTCCACAATACTCAATTGGTTGCCATAGCAATTAATGAATACCACCTACATGAGCTGAATTATAAATAGGTATTGCTATACAATTCATTTCTCATATAACTTCTGTACAATATGTATATACAATGGGCAGGATTCACGAAGGCTTGCATGGAGTCTAAGAGTAGTGTAAGACTCCATGCAGCCCTCGTGATCCAGGAACAGCCCGAAATTCCGTGCAAGAGACCAGCTAAAACGTCTCTTACACGGAGTGGGCGTGGATATGCTAATCACCTCACTTGCAGCCAAAAGGCATGCAAATGAAGTAGATTAGTGATCCAGGAAGCCCAAAGCAGCCCGTGTAAGAGCCGTTTTAGCTGCAGAAATGTACTCAGTTGACAACTGAGTACGTTTCTGCAAAAAACACAATGGAGCCATGTCAGCTCCAAATAAAGGGTGCATATGTGTCAGGCAGCATGCCAATGGCCAAATATGTGGCCATTGGCAAGGTACCTCGATGCAAATATGAGAAATAAATATTTTTTTTTCGGTGATCGCCGATGTTTAAATGCAGCGCAGCCCCGCACAAATGGGCTGCGCTATATAAAACATAAAAATGAAGGTTATAAACCCACAAATGTGGGTTTTATGCAATACATGGATTTACAATGCAGGGACCAGCAGACTAAAAACAACATGGCCACCGTTTAGTGGTTGTAAGGGGGAAGCTGAGTCTAAGACATTTAACTAAGCATTAGTAGGCAATCTGATGTAAATGAGTGTTAGGATACTGAATTCCACTGTCACATAGCAAATGAGCACATTCTGAGTAGTGTAAGAGATACATAAGGGGGAGGAATAGAGTAGGAGATAGGTGGCATCACAGGGGGGAATGGCAGAAAGAAATGCAGTTCATTGGAGGTCAGTGTTACATGACAGATGTCAGACACATATCATGGAAAGAGGAGTGCCACAAGATAAGCATGGGAAAGTCAAGAAATGGAAGGTGTACACTGTTGCTTACACCAAAGTTTCTTGCTGGGTGTGCATGCGCATGTGTGCGCGCCATGAGGCGTGAGTAGTGCAGTGTGCACGTGTGTAAGGCAGACTGAGCATGTGGGAGCCTATTGGCAGACTTGTAAGACTGTTTGCGCTGGTGTGCGCGCGTTATAACCCGAATAAGAAGATTCTAAACTGTGCAAGCCTGTGTGCGCGCGTGTAAGCCACTGTGAGTGTGTTTCTGCTGGTATGCACGTTGCTCCCCCCTGAGGAAACAGAAAGGAAAAAGGAAGCAACATAATTAGTAGGAAGCTAGCAGGGAATACTGCTGGAGCTAGCAGGTGAAAACAATTAGAAGCAGGCAATTACACAGGCAGAATAGTAGCCCAGCCAAGCACTTAAAACTCTGCAAACAGTAGTGGAGGATGTTTCTCTCAAGAGACACTGCAAGCCAGGAGTAAGCTATTAGAAGTGAAAACTGAAAAAGCTGAACTCAGAGCAGAAATGCTAGGGGCTGCCATAGCTGTCATAAGGAGACATAGGCTACTTGCTGAGGGTGGTGACAATGCAAATGGTGCCAGACAACCCACAGTGAGGAGACGGAGAAGAGTGTACAGGCCCAGGGTCACCTACCACGGGTTACATGAGCTGGAGATAGTGGAGCGCTATTGAGTGGACAGAGACCTCCTGCAGCAAATTGTCGAGCTGTGCAGGCCACGCCTCACACAGAACCAACAGAGGGGAACCCATCCCAGTGGAAACCAAGGTATGTGTTGGCCTAAGAATACTAGCAACAGGTACCTTCCAGAGACCAACTGGTGATATGATGGGGATATCACAGGCATCAGCTTCCAGGGTACTGCACCAGTTCCTGGATGCCATGTCAGCACATGTCGGTGATCATGTATATTTCCCCAATGCCCGTGAGGTATTGGCCAACAATATGCGTCTCTTCCAGCAAATAGCGGAATACCCTGAGGTAGTGGGTGCAATAGACTGCACACACATACGCATCAAAGCACCAGCCGGTGAGCGGGGTAGGGCCTACATTAACCGCAAGGGCTTCCCCTCCATCAACTGCCAGGTCACCAAGAATGATGCCACAGTACAAACACAGAATGATCAGCTTTAACAAGTGGCACAATTACTGGTGTCATTCCAAGGGGATCCAATGTCTGTCTGCTTGGGATGTCATGTTTGACAAGCCACACTGCTGTGCCAGGGATGGCTTGCACCTGTTACCTCTGGGTGTCTGGATATTGGATAAGGCTCTTGCCACCTCCATAGAGCCTTTCGTAGGCAAGGCTGAAAAGACTAACCCACCTCCCTAGAAAACATAAGTGGAAAGAAACATAAGGGTAATGCTGCCCAATGCCAGACGTGCAAACCTCAACATGCATGCTCCCGAGGCCCTCCCCAGTATGGAGAACATCGATGTCCGTGCAGTGACAGAAACCTGCAGCAAGGCTCCTGACAGCACACCAGCACTACCAGGTTATACCTCATATCATGCGTTATGGCCCCAAAACCTGGACCAAAACATAAAAGCAGGGGGAGTATCCATATTCAGCACAGACTCCCACACGTCCAGGTAACTGACATTGCACGAAGCATTGGAGACCACCCATGTGCAACTAACCGTAGGCAAAACTGCTGTACAGTCTGTAGCATGCTACAGACCACACTCTCACACACATGAACCCCACTCAGCCGTCCTGAAGACACTGGACAGTATGATTGTCTCACCTAATACCAAACAAGGTACTCACAAATTACCACATAGGTGGTAATCCATTATGTATGGAAGGAGTAATCAGGGACCTAGGGACACAAGTGGACAGTAACTTGTCATGTGACACTCACATTGCCAACGTGGCTAGGAAGACTGTCTATATTGGACACCGTATCATGAAAGGATTCACATCTACGTCAACAGAGGTCATTGTGCCCCTATACTGTTCTCTTATCAGACCCATAATCTAGTACAATGCCTCATTTGGGATGTACCTTACCCGACACCTGCAGCAGTTAGAAAGACCTCAAAGGTACCTCACCAAGAGGATAAAGGGTCTCAAATATTTGTCATATGCTGCCTGGCTGTAGACACCCCAGCTGTATGCAGTCACATACTGCCTATGCAGAGGCGTTGCATTCCTGTTGTACAAGGCCATGTCCAACACAGGAGTAATGGACATGCTCCATCCCAGAAAACCCAATTCCATCGGAGCTGTGAGAGTGAGAGATGTCAACCTCAACACATAATGAAATAGGATGTGCTGGAGGGACAGATACATAACCCAGAGGCTCCCTACACCCTGGAATGGAATCCCACTCCATGTTAGGCAGAGCCCCTCACTGACTCTCTTCAACAGGAATCTTGCCAAGTGGATGGATGATCGTAGATGTACACTGGGGGTCTTCACTGTGTCACGTCCAGACAGAGGCACAGTAAAGTAAATCATAAATGGCCATAATATTCACATAGCAAGGGGTGGCGAAGCCACACACACTCTGGCTAGGCTTAGAAATGCCCTAGGGCGGATAGCCTAGTATGAACCTATGAACCTATGAAGATACAAATTGTACAGGACACTAAGGATAATCACAAGGCTTTCTTAACTGATGGTAGGAACCTTGTTGGGAATTCACAGATATGCTCTGAATCACTCAAATATTACAAACAACATACCAAACACACACACATATTGCCAACATCCAACCTGACAGGTGCAGTGCAACCCCCCCCCCAAAATGCAAAATATCTATCCCAGCAGAGTGCTGGCCCCCTGACATTGCAGATGCTGAGGTAACAGCCAGCATCTACAAAGCAAAACACACAGCATCAATGGTATGAGATGGTGTCCTGGGCTGAGTCCCAACATGGACTCCAAGAAGAATGGAATGCCAAATAACACTACTGCTCAATGTCAGCCTTACCACAGGATATGTACACAAAGAGCAGTGTACAACAACAGTGGTCCTTCTCCACAAAGGTGTTGCCTGAATGGATACTGCAAACTACCACCCCAGAATGCTGACAAGCTTGGTCTGCAAAGCTATGGAAAGGATCAGCATGTACCTCGGACATACAGATATTGGGGACCTACTGACACTGGACCCTACCCAGTGTGGCTTTCATAAGTGCAGATCCTGTCCCTTAAACATGTTTGACTCATTTGAAACAGTCATTAAGGTCATTGATGAGGGGAATGTGGTCCACACAGCCTAGCTGGACCTTGCAAAAGGCTTCCATACAATACCCCACGTGTTCATTATAGATAAGCTCACCAGCTTAAATATAAACCCCTATGTCAGTAGAGGGGTTGCAAACCAGACCAAGGACAGAACTGACATGGTCAGAAATGCTGCAACCATGTCAGACTACAAACCAGATACAACTGGCATCCCACAAGGCTCGGTCCTGGGACCTCCCTTGTTTGGTATATATGTCCCATAGGTACAGGCCAACATGGAAGGACTGTGTCTGAACAAGTTTGCAGAGGACTACAAACTGGCCACCATATCTGACCCTCCAGCTGACACAAGCATCCCACAAAAGGCCACATAGAAACAGACAACTGGTGCCATAGCCATGTCAGCAAGCTAATTGCAGAAAAGTGTATAGTCAACCCCTGTGGATATACAGTAAGTGCCCACCAATTACCACATAGGTGTTAACCCATTAAGTACTTAAGATGTAATAAGAGACCTGGGGACACAAGTTGATAGATATCTTGCATTGGACAAGCATGTGGCTGTAGTGGTTACAGAAACATACCATATACCCACCTAATCATGAAGGTAGTACGATCTAGATCAGGGGAGGTCATTGTGGCTCAGCAGTCATCCTTCATCAGCGTCACAATTGACTACAATGGCCCCTGTGGGATGTACCTCAGCAGACACCTCCATCAACTGGAAAGACCCCAAAAGTACCTCACCAGGAGTATCAAAGAGCTTGAACAGATGCCATGTGTTGCCTGATTAAACAAACTGCAGCTCCACACACTGCCATACTGCCCGCTCAGAGGCAAGCTGTGCCTGATGTATAAAGCCATGTCCAAGCTGGAATCAATGAACATGCTGCACCTTGTACAATCTGAATGGCAGTGAGCTATGCACATGAGAGACCTGAACTCCAGCACTGACATACATAGTACAAGCTGTACTGAATGATCCATAACACAGAAGCCACCGCCAGTATTGAGTAAACTCCCAGTACAGGTTAGCCAGAGAGTCACCCATCGACTCTCCTCAAGAGGAATCTTGATGAGTGGATGGGAGATGGCAGGTTTACCCTGGGTATCACTGTTATGTCACAGGTAGACGGAGGCACAGTATACTAACCATGACATATGTCATGGCAAACTCCAGTTACAATGTGTGTCGAAGGACAAACACACTCTCTGACTAGCATTAGAAATGGCCTAGGGCACATCGCTAGTGTTTGCCAATGTCCACCTATGTTGTGGAATACACTACCAATGTTGGACAAGCCTGGTTTAAGTAGACCATATCTGAACATAATGCAACATGGTCATAAAATTTAAAGCAGCGATAGGACTAAAGCCCAGGATACTGTCCACCACAGTGAAAGTACTGAACCAGTACACTATATGGTACTATAGTGTTAGGTCAGTATGAAAGGATGTTGACAACTGTATGCAAAGTATCCCATGCAAACCCTGCAGGCACAGTATAATCCCTGTTGTGTTCAGACACGAAGCAGTTGGCCAGTAAGTACACAACATGACACCCAACACACAACCATAAACGTGAGATATTGTTGAAGTTCACACTCATCCACATATGTGGTGGACTGCAGAGTTCAACATATGGAAAGCTCACACTGGGCATGCTCGCACACTTTGATAAATGAGACATATGTCAGACAACATGCCATGGAAAGGCTGAACTGGGCATGCTCACACACTTAGGCCATATCTCAGTTTAGCAGTTGGCCACACATATCTGGTATTTATGCGTGTCATTCCAGGAACCAACCACAGTACAGCAATCTGCCCAGTGCACACAGTTAACTGACTACAGAGACATAAGTGATATAGTGGATCCCCTCATATTCAAACATCTTCCACAGATACACAAGTTGTTCATAGAAACAGGGAATGCTATGGCAATAAAGACCTGCAAACAGCCTATCAGCAACAAATATTGTGCATCTGACAATTAAACATATGGGTGTAGAGGTCAATACTAGGCTGTTTGCCCTAGGGAATGAAAGCTTAGCCAGAGTGTGCTTGGCGTCTGCATCCCCAGTACAGTAGGCTACTGTGCCACTGTAAAGTAGGTCACATAAGGCACCATTTGAGGCTAGTGTGCTGTGCCTCCGTCAAGCAGGGACACAGTAGAGATCCCAGGGGTTGAATTTGCTATGCCACATCCATGTTGTTGGTGTGTGCTGGAAGAGGGTTGGTGAGGACCTCTAACAGTAAGTGGGCATCAATAACAGACTGAGGGGAGCCTTATCTGCAGTGTCTGGACAATTTCACTGTCAACACGTTGTGATGATTAAGAGGGATTGAAGTGTCGTGCCAGTACTGTTCAGAGATGTCCTCCCTCTGTGAGCTACTGCTCTGCAATGTATTAGCTCACTCCATCTGTTGGACAGCTCATATATGGCTGGTGTTCACCTGACAGGATGTCCTGTTGTGGAGGAGTCATGGGTATATTTGGGATAGCATGATCAATGCAAACCTTCCACATGCTCATAGAATGCAATTGTCAAGGATTATGCAGAGTGGCCTGTATACTCCCCCAGCATGGGTCCTTTGAAGTTTTCCACCCCAGTCTTCACAAGTGCAAAGTCTGCTTTTGATAAATATACTTTGTTTGCAGTGACAACCTTGCCTGGGGGTGGGGATGGGATATGGATGTCCAGGGAAAGGTGGGTATGGTCAGATATCAACAATGGTGGTCTACCTCTGGTGTGGAACAGTGAGTACCCATGTTGCAGATGGTCAGGTGCAATATGTATTCCCCTTGTGGCTGTGGTGAGTGGTCCTGCCATAGCACATGGACTCACAAATTGTAGTGGCTGTAGGGTAATGTTGTAGAGGCCTGAGTAGTTCCCACACACAATATACCTGTACCTGATGTTAACAACTGGAATGGTGTATGTGAACACCTTCATATCTTGGCACTGTTCCCAGGGAAGCAAAGTGTGTGTCCCGGATGTGGGAGGGGTGGTCTGAACTGGTTGTGTTGTGTGTTACAGGTCCTGTGGTCACGAAGCATGGTATAAAACATAACCTGCCAGTGCTGATGTGCATATCTGACCCTGAAGTAGGTGGCTGCAAATGCATATATATGCTATCCCCCACCTGACAGGTAGTAATAGATGTACATACCTCTGTATAAATAATGATGTCAGCACCCTATAAATACTGCAGGTGCAGAGCAGATGCCCAATAATTCGGATAGTGCGCTCTGCTAATGCGTCTCCCTCAAGTGTCATAATATAGTTAGATAGGGGTTTGAATCCTGCAAATGCGCAGTGTGTGTGTGGGTGAGCGGGGTTGGTGTGTGTGCAATTCTGTGTGAGAGAAATGTCCCTTCTGGCAACTAGGAGAACACACTACAGGATGCACATTCCTCTTTCTAAACACTGATGATGTCAGCACCCTATAAGTACAGCAGGAGAAGGGAAACCACCCAGTAATGCAAATAGCGCGCTCTGCTAATGCATCCGTCTTGAGTATCATAACATAGTTAGGTAGGGGTTTGAATCCTGCAAATGGCAAGTTTGGGTGAGGGGGGGTTAATGTGCATGCAATTCTGTGTGAGAGAAATGTCCCTTTTGACAACTAGGAGAACACACTACAGGATGCACATTCCCCTTTCTAAACACTGATGATGTCAGCACCCTATAAGTACAGCAGGAGAAGGGAAACCACCCAGTAATGCAAATAGCACGCTCTGCTAATGCATCCGTCTTGAGTATCATAACATAGTTAGGTAGGGGTTTGAATCCTGCAAATGGCAAGTTTGGGTGAGGGGGGTTAATGTGTATGCAATTCTGTGTGAGAGAAATGTCCCTTTTGGCAACTAGGAGAACACACTACAGGATGCACATTCCCCTTTCTAAACACTGATGATGTCAGCACCCTATAAGTACAGCAGGAGAAGGGAAACCTCCCAATAATGTGAATAGAGCGCTCCGCTAATGCGTCCATCTCCAGTATCATAACATAGTTAGGTAGGGGTTTGAATCCTGCAAATGCTCAGTGTGTGTGTTTGGGGGAGGGAGGTTAGTGTGTGTGCAATTCTGTGTGAGAGAAATGTCCCTTTTGGCAACTAGGAGAACACACTACAGGATGCACATTCCTCTTTCTAAACACTGATGATGTCAGTACCCTATAAGTACAGCAGGAGAAGGGAAACCTCCCAGTAATGTGAATGCTGCGCTCCGCTAATGCGTCTGTCTTGAGTATCATAACATAGTTAGGTAGGGGTTTGAATCCTGCAAATGGCAAGTTTGGGTGAGGGGGGTTAGTGTGTGTGCAATTCTGTGTGAGGAAAATGTCCCTTTTGGCAACTAGGAGAACACACAACAGGATGCACATTCCCCTTTCTAAACACTGATGATGTCAGCACCCTATAAGTACAGCAGGAGAAGGGAAACCTCCAAGTAAGGCAAATAGCGTGCTCTTCTAATGCATCTGTCTCAAGTATCATAACATAGTTAGGTAGGGGTTTGAATCCTGAAAATGGCAAGTGTGTGTGTGGGGGGGTGGAAATAGAGTGTGTGCAATTACATGTGTGAGAAAACTGACCCTTTTGGCAACCAGTACAACACACCAGCTGCTGCATATTCCAATCTCTACACAGAGATGATGTCAGCACCCTACAAGTACAGCAGAAGAGGGCAAATCTCCCAGTAATGCAAATAGCATGCTCTGCTACTGCATCTCTCACTACTGTCATAGCACAGTTAGTTATGGCTTTGAATTCCACACATGCCACGTGTGTTTTTGTCACACAGAATGCCCATGTGTGTGGGTGGTTGTTCACAATAATGCATGACATCGATTAAACCAGTAATGGCAATGGACACAGATAATGTATGTGTGCCAAATACACATATGTACCTGTGACCTTCAATAGTTCCCATGTCTGACGCCTGCCACATGTGAATACATGGTATTTGCACTGGATAACATTATGACTGTGGTCTTCTGTGCGGGTGCTGCATGTGGTATGTGTATATACAGTGTGAGTTGTATATGGTATCATCCTAGCAGTGAGGGATACACATCTGGTCTGGGGCATATAGTCTACATGTTGTTGATGAACAGGTGCTGCATGTTTTCACCTGTTGTGGGAGTGGTAACAAGTTGTTCCATAGCAATGCAGTGACTACATGCTAGGAACCTTTCAGCTAGGGTGTTGCAGCTACAGTAATTCATCAGCATTCAGTAATACTTCAGCATTCTTGGTGAGGGTATGATGCCAACCAAGGTCAGGGTCATACCAGCCTGTGCCACATGCTCAGAGAGCCCTTCTATGTTCCCTATCATGTAGTCCAGGGAGGTACATCACAGGTCAGCCATAGTGGCATGGACAATGACTGAGTCATATGTGTCCATGCCTCTGACTGACCTCTATGCTTGTGTTATGTGGTGGACCATAGTGCCCCATGGGCATATCACTGTGACCTTCACCTCGTCCAGCCTGGTGAGCGGGACCTCACTGTACCGGACAATAAAGGTACCTAACACAACTGTAGCAGGTGTGTTGTCTAGCCGTACAGGCTGTGACTGTTTGGCACACAGGATTTGTGTGCTATGTGTTGCACGTGCTGTGTTCCGGCTTAACGTATGCCTGTGTGCCAGCTGCAGAGGCATGTGCTGCTCAGGCAGGATGCTATTCTGAGGCTCCATGAATGCCCCAGTGTGTCCATGTGTTTGGATTGCTGTCAGTGTAGGTCTACATCAGACTGTTATTGTAGTCACTGTAGTATTTCATGCCACCTGACAGGTTATGCCAGTACTGGGTTCAGAGTGCTTAGTCCCCAGTTTGGCTATGTGGTTGCATCTCATACATGTGTTGTATGTCCATGTGTAGGGGAGAGGGTTGACTGTGTACATGTGGCAGCTGTGATATTGCCACATGACTCACATATTCCACAACTGTACCATAGAGGTGACTGACAAGTGACCTTTGCACATGCTACCATAGTATTGTGATTGTCATGGTGATTAACAGCACATAGGGCCAATGGGAAACAAGGTACAGAAGGTGAGTATGTGAGGTTGTAGTGCCTGTGATTAGTTAGCACTGGCATATATGACTGCACACGTGGTCGAATGCCAGGAAAGTCATATGCAATGTGTCACAGACAATGTACATGTGAACAGGACAAACAGTGACGTTCTGTCAAGTGAGACATGGACATACATATAGTAAGCTATGCAGATGTCACTAGGAGTCCACAGAAGCTCTGTAAATCTGCATTGCAGGTGGGATCAGTGTTCCAGGGTAACTGCAAGCAAACATGCATGCAAACAAAGCTACAGTAAGCAGGGCTGCATGTAGTCCATTGTACAACAAACAAGCTGTACCACTTCCAGTAGGTCACAGTGCAAATATGCAGGCACTATACACATGTACATGGAAATACACAGGTCAGATGGCCAGGGTCCAGTCTCAGCGCACACAAGTGTACAGACCATGTACCGTCAGGATGTACAATAACCGGATGGAAACCCAGATGCTCATACCTGCAGTAATACACATGTCAAATAACAGACACTGAGCCTTCACTCAGTGGTTCCATACTTAGTAGGATGTATGCTACCTGTCCTGCCACCACAGTATCCCTGACATTTATGGGGACTCTCCCTCCTGTGAAAGTTAGTTTTGTGTGTTGGGGCTGTCTAACATGGTATGAGATGTGAGCTTGCAGTGCTAGGGTGCTCCTGTGTGTCCTGTACCAGTCGTGTAGTACTGCACACATATCAACATCCTCAAACATCCGTATTGCAGAGTCTAGTGTGGGCAACATGCCACTTGCAGTTTACATGTCCATCATTGCGTATCAATACTTTCATTACCTTATCCCCTGTGCTACCTATGTAGGTAGCCTTCTGTTGACATCCTTACCACCAGTATGCCAACATGTGCAGATGATACACTATGGTACTTACCATGGGTGTAGACAACAGTACAAGACAATCATACCCTTACTGCATCAGGCATGCTGGGATATACCCACACTTATATCAGCACACAGTACTGTTAACAACATGATACTATTACTACACTTCTATGTAGTCACCCTGTGCATCAGCAACATGTTAACCTGTACCTGCACTGATGTTACAGATTGCAGGAGGTGGAACAGTTTCATCATATGCACAGGGTGTGAACTTGGTATGCCTGAGTCTGCCACTGATACCACCAATTGACATGTATGTGTATGTGTGTTGGTGAGGGACAGCAGTACAAGGTGGGGCAATGTTGATGCAGTGTGTGCATGTATGCGGTAGCCCTAGGTGTTGTCAATTCGCATGTGTGTATGGATGCACACAGTTCCACCTCATGGCTGCCATATACTGGTGTTTGTGGACAGCCACAGACTGTACCTGCCAGGTCATACAGATCAGTGTCTCTGGCCACGGACACGGTACCTGTGCCTTGCAGGGGTGCTACGGACCGTATCCGGTACCAATCCAGACTGGGTACTGTCATCAGAAGCAGGTGTTCATTGACTGGACACAGATCTCTGTCGGGCCTGTCCAGAGCCATGTGCATGTGTTCTCCTGGGGCGGTCTGATGACAGCACAGACCCAGCATTGCTGGGGCTGCTGCTGGCACTATGGGGGCGACCCTGTTGTCGTCCGTGACGACTGCCAGCTGCTGCTGTTGCTGGCATACACCCACGTCGACGCCTCAACCATCCACCATTGCCCTGGCTCATGGACATGTAGTTGTGGAACCGATCTAATATGTCCCCACAACGTCTGTCTATGACATTGGTGAAATTACGGATGGCAGCCGCAATGTCACGCATACTGTCAGTCATGGCTGTGCGACATGCTGTCAGCTCCCAGACCCTGTCGTCTGTGTGTTCCATGTGTGTGTGTGCCTGTGTGACAGCCCAAAACATAGCTGAGGTTGTAAGACCTCTGTGGGCAGTACGCCCACGGATGCTCACACGAGAACCCCTGGACATCTGTCTGTGTGGTACCATCTCAGGGCCATGCCCATGGCTGCTGTGTGGGGAAGCATGTGCCACAGATACCACATTACCCTGGTCAATGCCCACTGTATCCTGTCCATCACCTAGGGACATTGGTGACAAAGGGTGTATTGGCAGGATGACTGTGCGCATTGATGGGGTTGACAGCTGTGTACTGTCAATTGGCTGACCAATGACGGACCCTGGCATAGCTTCCTGTGCCATTACACAGATGTAATCATTATCAGTACCCATGGCACCTGATTCAGGTTCCCTGCTGCATGACACCAGAGCAGCACCAGAACCTGTGGGAGGGAAACAGGAAACACAGTTTACAATGTCTACACAATGTTACCAGTGATGCACACATGCACACATGCACAGGTGCACACATGCACACATGCACAGGTGCACACATGCACACATGCACACATGCACACATGCACAGGTGCACCCATGCACAGGTGCACACATGCACACATGCACACATGCACACATGCACATGTGCACACATGCACAGGTGCACACATGCACACATGCACACATGCACACATGCACACATGCACACATGCACACATGCACACATGCACACATGCACAGGTGCACACATGCACACATGCACACATGCACACAGTTGAACACTTGCACACACTTGCACACAGTTGCACACTTGCACACAGTTGCACACTTGCACACTACTCAGTATGTGAGATATCAACACACAGACACACCTGCATGCATACACAGAGCACTACTCAGTGAGCCTAATATTACTATTACTATCAAGACTATTAAAGGTATTGTTAATACACAATCACCAGCATGGATAGACTGCATTGCTGTTACACTGGAGGGACCTGCAGAAGTGAGGAAATTAATGTCAGTGGGCACAACTGTGCCATTGTTACTGAGTATGATACAGGTCAGTAGTACAACAGTCGCCTTTCACAGGTCAGCTGCTGATATTGAGAATATCACACTTGCACATTAAATACTATGATGACAGCTACAAACCAAGGACACACCTCACACATGCATTAACTACCAGTGTACACAACAGTCAACTATACATATGGCATATTACCTGCACGCTCGTAGTCTTGCTGCTGTGTGGCTCCAGCCTCCATCATAATGCAGGTCTGCTGCTGTTGTTGTTGTTGGCGGGCTGGAGCCACAACACTTATGAGTAGTCCCTCCAGTCTGGTGAGTGGGGGATGTGTAGCCACCCCACCACCTGTGGCAACCTGTTGCCTGTGGATATCCGACGCATGCTGATGGACATTTCTGATTAAATCACTGCAGTGATGTCGTACCTGCTCATATGTCCTATTATGCGTGCCTATGTCATTTACCCGACGGACCAGGTCTTGCCACAGTGCAGTCCTCTCCTGCTGATTCTGGCTGGTGCGGGAAAAGAGTATTGCATAATCCCGCACCAGGCTCTGGTGTATTTCCTCATCTTCAGCTGCAGAGTACGCTAGATTGCGCTGGTGAGCCATGGTCCTGAAAAAGGCAATAACATGATATCAGCAAAATATGTCAGCAGAATTTGGCAGACATACTACACATGCTACTCGACTGTTGTGATACAACATATCTCACATATATAGCATCTGTCTGTCTATTGGTGGATACACATGTAAATGGCCAGGTATCAGTGCTCAGCCAACAACTGTGCAACAGTACCTGGCACACTCCATACGACATACTACCAAACCCCAGCAGTCAGAACACTGATTCAGGTCCAAAGCACCTCCTCACTCTGGGGTTTGTATCGAGGTACTGTATGGGGTACATCATCAACTACTGTGAGCTGACCACAAACTAATTGCCCTGGATATACATATCCCACCTCCACCACCAGCACAAATGACTACAGTGAATAACATTTCAAATGCAAACTTTACACTGTAACACTGACATGGTATCCTTTAAGCCCACTGGGCCAGTGGAAGACACAACCCACAATGCTGACCCCTTCACAAATGATTTCTACGGACATCTCCGAGAATGCATGGATCATGCAATCCCATATAAGACCAAGACACTCTCCACAAAGGGAAAGCATCCTGTCTGGTGGACCCCAGCCATAGACAGATTGTATAACAAAAGATGGAAGCTACTGCAAGACAGAGCATAATTCCATAAAGGGAAGGCATGTCTGATCAGCACTAGTAAGGAGCTATTTTCTCTCATACAAACATCCATGGGCAACTTTGAGAGGGAAATCAATGGGGACACTACAGATAACCACAAGGCCTTCTTCAGTTATGTTAGCAACCTGGTCAGAAACCCTCTAATATGCTCATAGTTAGTACACAACAACAAATAATTCACTGAACCCACATATATTGGCAACATTGTGGTAGACAGGTTCAGTGCAAGTTTCCCCCCTCCCTCTCCCCCAAACTAAGACATACTTATCCCCGCTGACTGTAACCTCCCTGTCATCACAGATGTCCAGGTGAGAGCCGCCCTCAGAAAAGCAGAAAACACAACATCAATGGGACCTGATGGTATCCCCGGTTGCATGCTACATGAACTCCAAGAGGAGCTAAACACACATATAGAAGTGCTATGTAACACTAGCCTGACTACAGGATATGTACCTGTACACTGGCGTACAGCAGCAGTGGTTCCACTCCACGAAGGAGGCACCTCTACATACCAATACAATACAACACAATACAATACATTACAATACAATACAATACAATATGCTATTGCCCCTGGGACTACAGCAGCATACTGTTCTGCTACCCTGACCATGTGATGTGATGGTACCTGCTCCTGTCAAACAGTTACACAGGGTGACTCATATGGCATATTACCTATTTGACTAACATTCAGCAGGGGTATGTGTGACATGTACTCATGGGGAGTCTTGCTTCTTAATGCTGTGTGGTTTATTGCAGGGTATGTCTTATCTGTGGGTAGGAACCTGCACCTCCACCATGTGCTCTCTACTGCAGTGTCACGGACGACACACAGCAGTCATTTAGGTTGTGGATGGTGTGAGGTGTTACTATGGTTGTTGGACATCTGTCATGGGTGTGACTTAAGTATGTAAATCCAGGAATGGTAACCTCTATGTGGGTAGTATGTTTGTACTCTGTGGTGTTGTCAGTCACTGTGCATTGGTAATGTGTTTGAGTGCATTGTCACAGTGTTGTACATGTCACTGTGTCCTTCTCCATATCTGTAGCTGTCATGTAAGGTACATACCGTGGCAGCCATTGTGTGGTGTGGAGGGGTACACTGACCTACATGTCCATAGCTGACACACCATGTCTGCTGACACATACCATCTGCAGGTATTCCAGGAATAGTGTGCCACTGTGAATATCATTGGGGGACTATTGTACACATTTATGACCCTGTTCACCCCTGACACATGCAGTGGTGGGCAGCCAATCACATATCTGGTGGTTACTGGTGTAGGTGATTTGAAATGGGGTATGGTACTCCAGTTTTGACACTGGTGTTCACTCCATGCCTTTGTCACCAGGCACCTGTTGCAATACATCTGTACACATGTGCCTCACTCATAATATATATACATCTCTCTCTCTCTCTTTATATATATATGTATATAGATATATCTATATATATATATATATATATATATATATATATATATATATATATATATATATATATACATATATATATATATATATATATATATATATATGTCTGTATACATATACACATATATATATCGATGTACATATATTGCTATAGATATGGAGAGAGGGGGGGTGTGTGACAGAGAGGGGGTGAGAGTGACAGAGGGGGTGGGACAGGGAGAGTGTGAGATCATCATATACAGTCATATCTGTAGATAGTCAGATCTGTCTGTCTATGTATATGTATCTACATATATCTATATCTGTATGTGTGTATTACATATATATGTTTGTACATATTCTATCTATCTACATCTGTCTATGTATTCCTACATCCCTCTCTATGTATGTATACATATATGCATATTATATATATATATATATATATATATATATATATATATATATATATATATATGCATACATACATATATTGACATACATACGTATCCATATGATAGATAGGTATATCAACATGTTTGTTTACAAAACTGTATACACACACTAACATACTGCTAAACATACATAACTGTGAAACCTACTTTGTACATTGCACTACAACCTACATTCAACCTACATTGATATGTGCACATAGATGCCCTCACATACATATGTATGTACAGCCTTCACTGATAGTTGCTGTATGTCCCCTGCCCTATGCACATCTTCATATACATATGGATACAGACCAATGACACATATGGAGGGTTCACAGTATGTTGACTTTTAAAGTATTACTTTACATTACCTGTGTTTGTCACAGCTGCTTGCATTGCCATCTGGTTTGGCATCCTTCTGCTCCAGTTGGCAGTTGTCAGCTTTTGTGTGGGTTTTGATGACTGGTTTTGTTTGTGTATGTTTTTTTTTCTCTCTCTCTCTCTCTCTCTCTCTGTCTCTCCCTACCTCCACTGGGTGCAATGAAAGTATTGCATGTGTGGACTGGGAGTACAACATGCTTTTGTAGGTATCTGCATATGTCCATGTGATGGCCTCTGCACCAATTGTTAGCCAGCATTTGCTAATTGCATGCAGTCAGTTGTGTACTGATTGCAGTTCTCACTGTGATTCCAGGACAGTGCTATAAAAAGGTATGTGAGATAGGCGTAGCCCTTTCAGAGTTTAAGGGCAGGGACCATGCTGGTATGCTGTGGACACTGTTCTGTGAGTGTAAAGGTTAGTATCTCTCTCATGTTTCTGGCTGTGTTGTAGATTAACATTTCTCCATTCATTTCTCCAGTTTCCTGTACTAAGTGTGTATGTACACTGACACCTAAGACTACTACTACTGTTAATGTGGGTGTGTGTGCTTTCCTGTGGGACATGTGGTGTAACTGGTATATAGCAGTGGCTCTTGCACTTTGTTGCTATGGCTTACATATTTGCCCTTTACATTCACTACTTGTATGCCTGCAGGTGTCTTGACTGTAGTGTGTTGCTGTGGCTTTCCTAATTTCCATGTACATTCACACCTTGGAATGCTTGCTATATCTGCTAGGGTGTTACTGCATGCAGTGTGGTCTGGCCATGGTGTGGGCCTTGACATCTATTAGGGTATTTGAGTATGCTGCTGAGCAGGCCCCAGAGACTCTCAGGTGCATCTTTTATCTGCCTCATAGAATGGTACATATCAGTGGGGTACACCCATTAAATTGTCTGGTATTCTGCAGTTGTGACTGGGATAGCATGAGCACACATGCACACGTGCTCTATGTATTACTACACTATTTCGGCCGTGCAAGTGGTGCATACTTTCAGTACTTCATAGTTACCATTGCATGTGTTGTAACACCTTTCTGCCTACTGTTTGCACATTTCACAGGGAGTCTGTGGGGCATCCCCTTAACTCAGTCACTGTTGCTATGTCTAGGCTCTTAACTATTCAAATATGGCAGTGTCAGACCTCTCAAGTGTACAGATATTTGCAGGTTGTCCACATTTTTGCCTCATATTTTGGTCAATATCTCATAAACAGCTTTTTCTGGCAAATCACTGTGGGCTCAAGTCAGACTATAGTGACAAACATTTCAGTTTCAGACTTCATACCCTTCCAAACATCCAACAAAATGCAGAACCTGTTACTCTCTCAACTGTCTAAGTTTGTTGTAGCATTATTTGGAATGTGTCCCTGTTTTTGGCCCTTTGCTCCACATTTTTATTACTTAGTCCGGATGTGTTCCTGTAAGAGGTTGTGGGGTATGGGCAGTGATTATCCTGCTGTGAGTATGTGTGTGGCTTGTAAGGTGCTACAGTGACATTATTACCTACTAGCTACCAACTAGCATGGCTGTTTCTGTTCACACACTACTATTCTAGAAATCCACTACATTTGACAGTAAATATACATGACATGCTTTGTGTACTACACATCCTATATTCCCTTTACATTCATTCCTACTATTACATGATATATTTATTGTAGCACAATGCTCTTATATAACAGTCATGGCTTAGTGGTAAGTCATGCAGACTACTGTTTCCTGGGTTCGGGACTGACAGTGGGATTTTATTTTGCTTTTGAGCAGACTACAGGACTTGTCATTCAGAGTGACTAAGGCACTTTTAAGCAGTTGTAACCGGGTTAGCGCTGGTTTGCGCGGAGCTCACGCATGCGCACTGGCATTCAGCTCCGCGCACACCCGCTTACTACTGCATAAAAGTGCTTACTCTTAAGACACCAGCTATTTTCTTTGAAAGAAATGAAAATGGGGAGACAGGAAAGTGGTGAAAAAGGGGTCACAAAGAGGGTAAGACAGTAGGGAAACAAGCTCAGGTTTTGCAGGAGGGATGTAGGTAAGGCCCATAGCTGCCCATTTCTTCATCAGCAACAGCTGTGCATATGTTCGTAATTTGGTGTGACATTTGAAACCTTCCACCCCTGAGAGAGGTGTGAGGACAACAATAATACTTGTACAGCCAATTGTAATTGACAGTTTCCATGTCCAGCAGACATGTGTGCGAAATGGGCAGCTATGTATGGGGCATAATTTTTTTGTGGGTACAGAGTGCCCTTTTTTTTTTTTTTCAGGTGAGAGTGGTATGTCAGGTACAGGAAGTTGGTATAGCTGGGGAGGTAGGTTGGGTAGGTTAACAGACAAGACAAACAAGACGCATACAGGGGTGGTGTATGACACATGTGGGGGGGGTTACACAATTGACGGGGACGGATGTTTGGATATCTAGAGCCCATGAGCCCACAGATGGCAACAGTGGAACTGATATCCCCACCCATGGGCAGTTGCCACTGTGCCTTCACAGCCCAGGATGAGGCTGTGCTGGGGGCCGTGTAGGCTGGGCAGCAGGCACGCCCATTAGTTGTGCCACCTGTGCCTCAAGTTGGCGTAGGGGCCCAAGAACAGCTTCCCGGATCTCCCTACGCACCACAGTCCAGACACTACGGAGGGTGAGTGGTTGTTCTCCTCTGGCCACACTTGCAGAGGGGGGACGAGCCCCATCCCCTGCAGCACTTCCACCTACAGGTGGCACAGGGCCACCGGAGGAGGGTCCGGCCTGGGCACTACTGCCAGGTGCACTCGCCAGCTGAGGAGGGAGAGGTGGGTCCGCTGGAACCCGCCTTCCCTGTTGTCATATGTTTTGCATTATGTCATGACAGTTTGGGTTAGTAACGTACAATACCATTCTCAATTAGTTGTAACAGCATGCATTAGTATTCCCATTAACCAAACACCCAGATATTCAAACCATTGAACAGCAAGCATAACACATGCATATTTTGAACAGCAATACACAGTCCAACAACATGCAGGGTTGATTGATGGCAACAGGCCATCAGGTTTGGATGTATGAACAGGGCAGATGCATCAACGTACATGCAAATATGTATGAACCAACAGGACAAATGTCCAGGGGTGTTAATTGTGATTGCACATACCAATTTCACGTGGAATGGATTATATGTGGTTATAGGGTAGGGTGAAGAAAATTTAATTAACAACTTCAAATACCAATACATATGCTGTACATTTCTAATAGCTGCAGATATATACACACTACAGTTCTGCCTACAGTTTCCTATGTGATAACTACTTCAAGTTGGTGATAGGAATGTTACTGCTACATCAATATACATTTTCATTTTATTCATACACATTCATATCTGGCTCTGTTCAGCTACATCATCCTGCTACATTTGCTTTATATAGCTATAGACAACTGTGGATGTTTGGTATTTCAGACAACCATACTATCTGCATATTGCAGACTGAGAGCAACATATCCAGATTTTGGGATACACATTCCAGCTGCGGTAACATTTTCAAGACATTTTACTGTTTGGTTCTGCTTGTCACATTCATTTCATTCTGTACTGACTGCAGTATACTTTATTCAGGAGTTATTACTACTTTATTGGTGGATTCATAACTCTTTCTCACACTCTCTCACTTGTCTTATTTTTACAATTCAGGATGGTACTTAATTCTAGGCTTTATTGACATGTTTTACCTGTAGTTATAACAATCCTTTCCAACAGTCTCACTTCTTTCATGTTTCTGTATTTCAACAGGGATATATTTCACACATGTGTTTTACTCAGCTTCTGCAGCTGTACTTTTCAGCCTGCTGCAGGTTATGTACTATTATATTACAGGTGGGACATCTTTATTTCAGACTTTATTTCAGACTTGTTTCATTTTTCTGTTTGGATTACAGACTGCATCACACTTTTGTAATCAAGCAATACTTGCAAACCCTCTTACACTGTTACTTGCACATTTTATTACTTAGTGACTACACTGCACTCTTTTGCTAACTGTCATACTTATATATTTATTTACAGTTACAGGGAGAGGATTACTGACCTGCCTGGTGGAGCAACCGCGCCAGCCTATCACCATAGGCTCTATGGTTCGCAGAACGGACACCTGCAGCTGTAATATAAATAAAGTAATATTGGAATACACATCTCCATAATATCAGCTAGGTTAATTTCTTACATAAATAATTAGATGTAACTTACTCAGTAGTGGGGCATTGGGCATTTGCTGGGCCTCCTGGATCCAAGGGTTCAGTTGGTCCTGCTTCCATCTCTTCAGGTCCACATGGTGGTGGCGGACCTGCTCACCAGTCCTTGGTATCCCTGTGGCACTGGTGAGATCATGAGCCAACCGGTCCCACGCCTCAGCCCTATATGCTCCCCACAGGACCTGTCCCTGCATGAGTTGGGCCTCATGATTGTGGACAAGGAGCCAAACCATATATTTGGACTCCTCAATGCCCCACCTCTGTGCTCAAAAGCAACTACCCTCACCTACACCTGACATTCTGGCTGCAAGTTGGTTCTACAATCGGTTATGCTGTGTATTCCCGCCTATGGGGCTTATATATGCCGTTTTTCCCGCACTTATCTGTGATTGGCCAATTTGGAATTGTATCAGCTTCACAAAACCTGCTTTGTCATGCTCCTCTTTCTATTCATTCCTATATATATATGCTATTACTGCATTTCTAAGTGCAGCTGTCATGGCTTAGTGGTTCAGTACCTTGACTATGGTGCATGGTATCCTGGGTTCGAATCTGGCCACTGCTTTTTATATTTTATGACTATCTACACAGGCTAGGAGGTGTGTCTGTGTAAAGGCAGTTTTGTTACAGCTTGCTCAACGTTGCCCGTCGGTTAGCTTGTTGGCGCGGCGCGCAGCTCCGCGCAAATGGGTTACGCTGGTTTACGCATCATTTGGCTATCAGCACGCATATTACGCTCAGCTCAGCTACAGGCACACAGTTTCAGTGTGTTAAAATGCTGCTCAACCCCGGGCACTCATTTTACACCTGTTAAACCAGTGCTCACCTACGGGCAGATGTACTCAACTTGTTAGACTGTAGCTCAGCTATAGGCACATCTGACATTTTTTTTTTTTTTTTATTATCTCACATTTCTTCAAAATATATGGCCCATTTCATTACATTTTACATAAAATCTAATTTTATATGTGTACATATATGTCAGGGACTTGTTTCGTGCTTATTTCACTAAAAATAAATTGATGTTGTGGGGGCTCGAACCATGACTGCCTGCTCTTCAGCTGACGTCTCTACCACTATGCTATTGCTTCTTGGCTTACTTTGCATATTTAGTTCTTATATGCTTTTCCACTGACTGCTAACTGTGGCTAAGCTACAGGCATGCCCGCGCAAACGAGCGCACTCACGGGCAAACATCTTTACAATTTAAAATAAAAATTATAAGATGTTCATTTGTACATTTTATGTTCGTAGTCTGTGGGGGCATGTGTTGTGTTGTGTTTATTCACATTTACACGGGCTCTGTCGTGGGGGTTTACTTTTGGGACTTTTACTCTTCTGGGGGTGTGTCCATTTGCAGGGCTCAGCCTACGGACACACCCCCTACTGTCTTCCATGGACCGTGTAAGCCTTAGGTGTGATTCAGCATGCCCTCATGCATATGCATGACATGCTGACGTCACACCGTTTAACTGCAGCCTCCGTGTAAGCCTTGTAACTCTTACACGGAGGCTTTGTGAATCCTGCCCAACAACATTATAAATGAATAAATAAAAATAAAATAAAATAAATAACTCAGTTATCAAAAGCTAGTTGAACTACCATAAATGTAAGTATGTAAAATACACCTACCAACATACAAAATACTGTATCTGAAAAAGCTAAGTGTAATACCAATAAATAGGCTAATGTAATACCAATAAATAATAATACAATTATAATGAGACATGAAAAAATATATATGGTTCTAAACATCATAATGTGCACTCTCATAGACCAGTGAAATATATATGAACATATAATATAAATACCACATCTGGTATGAAATTATTAAAAATGAATAAATAAAATAAGATAAAAAATGGAAAATATTATTAATAATATTCTCCTTTATATTGTTCTCTTGGGATTCAATGACAGTAACTTCAAAGCTGGTTTTATAGAAATATGATCATTCATACCTGGATGAAAACAAGAATCTAATCTAATCTGCCATATCATTTCCCGATATTCCAGGAATGTCTCCCAGTCACCACCCATATCTTTCTGTTTAACCTCTTCCAATATCCAAAATTGTATATTCATGTTCTTACATCTTAGTGTATGCCTATAAAGTGCATTATTTTCGTTCTTTTTATTGATATCCCTAGCATGTTCATATATATTAATATCTAATTCTGTTTTACCCACATAGTATGCCCAACATGTCTTACAATATGCTAAGTAAACAATCCCTTTTGTGTAACAACTGGAATATTTATAACTCTTCAATTTAAACCTAATACTAGGAATCTTGAGTTCCTTTTCTCCCGCTATGAATGGGCATTGTGCACATCTACCACATTTGTGTGTACCTACCTTTACTTGTGCCCCTTCATTTCTCTCACCTCTCTTTCTCTCCAAGATACTTTTTAGATTCATGTTTCTCCTAAAACTATATTTAAGAGGTTGCTGAAAAATATTTATTCTACTGGGCATTCTACTGAACATATTCCAAATTCCACCAATACATTTCTTCATCCATCCTACATCGGAATAGTAGGTTAAAACCAACCGAGGAATTTCTAAACCTGATATCAACCTGTCTTTGTCTGTATAATCACTCACGTTAGTATCTCCCTCTGTACTTGTCTTTTTAAATGCACTAATAGTATTTTGTATAGTATTAATCATCCCTCCATTTACCATTAGACCATAATTTGTATCTCGCTTCTTTATAATTTATTTTTTAATGTTCCGAATCATCTTATCTGGATATCCTCTTTCCTTAAACATACTATGGACAAATTCGACCTCTCTAGTGAAGTCAGTGAAATCTGATGTCATTCTCGAGACCCTAATCATCTGTCCCTTCACAATATTCTTTTTGAGGTGATAGGGATGGTCACTATGATACTGTAGGTAGGAATTAGAAAAACATTCCTTCCTAAAGATATTGGATTTGTATATTTTTCTAGCATAATCCTTATTTATCTTAACATCTAAATAGTGCATTTCGTCCCTGTCACAATCAAAAGTAAATTGTAAGAAATTTGTACTATTATTCAAAAATTCCATAAATTGATTAATTAATTCATATGTCCCATCCCAGACAATAAAAATATTGTCCAGGAACCGAAAATATCTCACAATATATTGGTGAAATTTTGACCAAAAAACGTATGTTTGTTCCCAATATAACATTATTATATTAACATAAGTAGGAGCACAAGCTGAACCCATCGCTACCCCGTCCAGTTGATGGTAAAAGTCCCCTGAAAATAAATGAAATTATATTTCAGGACCAATTCCATGCTCTCAAGCACAAGTTTAAATTCATCAGGGTTCAGCATGTGAAATTCAATAAGCATCTTTTCAAACCATTCCAGACCATCCATATGAGGAATTACTGAAAATAAATCTTTTACATCAATAGTTAGGAACAAAAAACTCTCTTGAAATGGGATAGCACCAAATTTTCTCAGAAAATCCCACGAGTCTATTAAAATATGTGGATATTTCAAATGAAAATTTTTAAGCTTGGTATCCACATATATGGCTAGGGGTTAGGTTTTAGATCCCTGTGATGTAACTATTGGCCTCATGGGAGCGTCTACAATTTGTTTATGTATTTTTGGGATTCCAAAAATCTCTGGTATGACTGGTTTAGATACTTTAAGAAAATTGAATAGATCGACATCAATAAGTCCCTGCAATAAATTGTCCTCTAATATTAGGTCTATTCTCTTATACAATATGTTTAATTCATTTCTAGATATAATACGATATCTTCTATCCATATCCAGGATTTCCAGCATCCTCCTAGTGTAGTCCCAACAATCCATGAGAACCACACCTCCCCCCTTATTGGGTTTCATAACCCTTATTCTACCATTGTTATTTAGTTGTTGCAAAATTCCACTTTCTTCCTCAGTGAGATTGTTTTTCAACCTATTCCTCTTCTCATATTAATCCCTAACTATGTTAAGTGTACACATTTCAAAATTGTGGATGTCCTATTGCAAAGGTGTGTTGAATATACTTTGTCTGTTCAATGCACTTTTCTTATAGTATGTTTTATCTTGAAATAATACTGCCAAATTTAACTTTCTTGTAAATAATTTGATGTCTATCACAATTTCATCTAGTCTTGGTTTTCTTATTGGCACAAAAGTAAATCCCTTAGTAAATAGTCCAAAAAATCCATTGGTTACCTCTAAATCAGTGTATTTATAAATATTAAAATTATTATGAGTATGTATAATGGTCCAACTATTCTCTACTAAAGATTCATTAAAAGTAACATCTTCATTTGTTACCTCCAATGAAATACCTTCTCTAACAGGGTTGAATAATGTCCCTACCACGCTGACACTAGAACCTGTACATACATCAAAAATATTAACAGAAGTAGGTATATAGTATTAATATCTATCTCTTGTATCTTCCTCTCCCTATGTGTCTTACAGAATGATTGCTCATCACCTCTGCATGTCTGTTGACAGTTTTGATTTCTGATTCTCTCGGATCTTCTCAACCCCTATCTCTCCCTTAAAGGGTTCTCTGAATCGCAGAAATCCGAATCTAAACGCTCATTGTGGTAGGTACCATTATTCCCATCCCTGTATTCCTGTCTAGTGTTATAAGTATCGTCATTCATCATATATTCGTCTTGATCATACTGTGCTTCAAATCTTTCATGTCTCTTTCTATTGTAAATGACATAAGCCTTTCCTTCATTATATTCTCCTCTGTCCCGCTCTAACTTCCCCACGTTCCTTTTATAATTTTTCGACATAACAAAATCAACATCCTGCAGTGTCCTACAGTAAATATTCTTATATTCAGTGACTGTAAATAACAAACCATTACTTATTTCATTTTTAAGTTTGTCAATTTCTTTTTTACAGTATTCCATAATTTTCACATTGTTATCAATCATTGCCTTAACTGCGGTGGTGGTGCTGCGGTAGCGTTGTCGCCTCACAGTATGATGTTGTCCTGTTCGATTCTCAGCTAGACCGTCTTCTGTGTGGCGATGTGTGTGAATGGGCATCCCTTCATTGAAGGTTGTGCGTCAGAGCTGGCAACTCGGCACGTAAAAATCTACTGCCAATCATTAGCAGACCGGAGTTCCGCTGTGGCAACCCCTAACCAGGAAAAAGCCAAAAGACACAACAACAACAACAACATCAATCGTTGCCTTCAAAATTGCTAATCCACATTCATTTAATATGTTAGAAATAATTTAAAAAACTCGGTGTTCCCAACTGTGTTGTTAGGAAATTTGTTAAGCCTTAAACCTTTAGGCACTATTTTTTGTTCTATACATTTAATTAAATTCTTATAATTTTTCGACATAACAAAATCAACATCCTGCAGTGTCCTACAGTAAATATTCTTATATTCAGTGACTGTAAATAACAAATCATTACTTATTTCATTTTTAAGTTTGTCAATTTCTTTTTTACAGTATTCCATAATTTTCACATTGTTATCAATCATTGCCTTAACTGCGGTGGTAGTGCTGCGGTAGCATTGTCACCTCACAGTATGGCATTGTCCTGTTCGATTCTCAGCTAGAGCGTCTTCTGTGTGGAGACATGCGTGAATGGGCATCCCTTCATTGAAGGTTGTGCGTCAGAGCTGGCAACTCGGCACGTAAAACAACTGCTAATCATTAGCAGATCGGAGTTCCGCTGTGGCGACCCCTAACCGGGAAAAAGCCAAAAGACACAACAACAACAACATTAATCATTGCCTTCAAAATTGCTAATCCACATTCATTTAATATGTTAGAAATAACTTTAAAAAACTCAGTGTTCCCCATCTGTGTTGTTAGGAAATTTGTTAAGCCTTAAACCTTTAGGCACTATTTTTTGTTCTATACATTTAGTTAAATACCAATTGTCCAGAGCTAAATTTTTGTACCTGGTTAATTGGTTTTTGAACATCCTACATTTGTCCTTAAAACTGGTATTCAATGGTGGCCTTCTTTCTGCTTCCCCTGTTGCCGATGAAAAAGATTTGTCCAACCATTCATCAAAGTTCATATCACTGTAAGTGTCCAACCGCCTGGATGTGTTCGTAGATTAAAATAAATAAATAAAATTATTAAATACCTTGATGTTCAGAAGATGCTCTGCATCTGAACCAACATTCAAAGTGCATAAGCTTAAACTATATTAGTTGATTACCTATAGCAGCAGTTGACAACATAAATATGAGCAAGTAAAACAACTAAGCATTGGACAAGCCACAGTGGGTATATCCTCATTGTTAAGAAACTAGCAGAACATATATGGCTACTGATGTTTAACAAAAAATGTATGTTTACTGAACTCAATAAATGATTTATACTTAAACACTAATGCTGATATGTTTAACAGTATTGCTTCAAAGCCTAGCCATATTTTCAAAATGTCATACGCCACAAAGGGAGCCACAAAGTCACATGTAGCAGAGCCACCTAGTATTTTGAGTTTTAAGCAACTCTCAGGCAATAAAAATGCTTTCAAATTTGACTGGAATAATGAACTGTACAAAATAACACTTCCCAGCTTTGCAATATGTTTGAAGTGTATGGTTTTAAACTATAAACAAGTAATTAAAATGGTCACAACCCCTGATGTAAACCTTAGGTCATCTTGATTTGGCAGGAAATTATTTCATACACCATGGAAATCTCTGTACGTTTTGTTATCGGTTATATAATCTACCATATGGATGTGCAGATGGATAATTCCCCACCAGAGGGAATGATTGTGAATAGTAATTGTTTTTAATATCTCTTGGAATCCAAAGTGATTCCCAACAGAAAAGGATTGCATATGCAAAACAATTGTTCACAGTTACATCCAATGTGAACCAGATTTACTGTTGCTAATTTCTTAAATGGCTACTAGAACCAACTGGTTTCTATAAGAAAAATGACAACAACTTTTGATTGTGTCTACGTAAGGCGGTATATGGCTAGGCATCTTATGGTTGCTATGATCAATTACCTAGTATTGTTCATGTTTTTTCTGGTTAAACATTTTTGATCAATAAAGTTCTTGCATGATTATTAATTAAAGATGATGTGCAGTACTTTGCTTTCTGCGGAACCTAACAGGAGTCACTTTTTAATTCTTCTTATGCCTCAGTGACTTTATTGTTTGTTTGCACATGTGAGAATGCATTGCCAGTTGCTACCAACAGCTAAATTTTAAAGACCAGATGTACTTTATCACCATTTCCCATGCAATGCTACTAGTGGTGTTAGTCATAAAATAAAAGGAAAACTAAAGCACTTTACATACAGCCTCAAATGTAATCCAACAATCAACAATACTTTTATTTAACAGTATTTGTAAAACTTCTTTTTTCATTTTTCAGCCAAAGCATACAAATAACAGCAGCCTTACACAGCTGAGGTTTCCTGCCCTCTATGACCTCTTAAACTTTGGCAAAGGTGAAGGTGCACAAGTGACACATCATTTAATGTTCCAAGAATGGCTATGGAAAATATGAGCAATCATCTACAGTAATACAGAACTCTGAAAATGATAATAAATGTTACAAAACTGTGTATTACTGAGTGTCACTCATAAAATGCTACTTAGTGGTTTTTATTTGTTACAGAATTATAATCAGTTACTTCAGTTCTAACAAAATCTGTTTCTTTAAGTTAAAGAGTATGCTGTCATGGAAATTACACATTTCGCTAGTAGATGGATAGGTGCTGAAATATGGAGGACAAGCAAAGTTAAAGTGTCTTTTCAAAAAAAAGATAAGTTTTATTACAGCAAACAGTTTGAAACCCTGATAACCAATTCAGGACTGAATTAACTGGCAGCTCAAAATAAATCTTACTGTGATTAGAGAAATCAGTGGCCAATGCTAAGTTTCTTCATCAACTGGACAAAGTCATTTGAGGACAAGAGTTCATAGTTCATCACTCACAAAAAACACATCCGAAATAAAACAGCTAATAGAAGCTAGAAATCAGTGGCATGACTTTAAAGTCTGCTTCATTGGATTTGCAGCTACATTTTGCATAACACCATGTTACCTGAGTTGCATGAAGGTTCCAAGATGCATCTGCTTTGCATTTTATAGTTTTATCTTCTTACAAGCACTCAGAAGTTAGGAATGATAAATGAACTGTGTCACTGATTATTCTCTTTCCTTCACCTACCACTGTGGACACCAGGATAGCTAATAGTTTAGGAAGAGCTTCAATGAGACAGCTGTGAACTAGAGTCCCTGTGGTACAAGGTTTGATTTCCTCAACACTCCTTTACCTACTGTGTAACCTTGAGAAAGTCATTTAACCAGACACTGCTCTCAGGTTACCCCTGAAAAGGGATGTGTGTCCAGAGGGCCTACTTGGTAAAAAATGGATATTATTACTGTAATCTAGTAATTGGTACAGAGGGTTAAAAATGTGAAATATTGTTCCTGTGGTGCAGGGTTTGATTCTCTCTCCCCTCATTTACCTACTGTATGACCTTGAGCAAGTCACTCAACCAGACTGTGCTTGGGGACAACATGGAGTTTGGGCTAGGCTCCTCAATGCTCACCTGGACTGCAAGCCTAGTCACTACCTATAAAATAAACTATCATTATAATTCCATTTTTTACCTTTAGTTTCATAAACGTTTCAGTGGTTGTCACAATTCTGTTACCTTCTGATGACTCTGTCTGCTTTTGTCTAACCATGTGAGAACAATTGTACTTACTCACACCAGAGCAAAGAAAGACCACATGTCCATGTGTCCTTTTGTAATAGACATATGGCACTCATTCCACTCATGTCCAGCATGGGCATGCAACAATGCTTCCTGACTAGGTAAAACTGGGAGGACTGGGCTGTGCAGCCATGACTGGTCACTATGATTCTACTATCTGAAAGTCAGCAGCTGATCATGGACTAGAGCTCATCATTTTTTTGTGAAGGATCTGTGTGATAGTCGTGAGCTCCTATCCAGCCCACAGGAAAATTGTGCAGTAAAATCCACCTATGGACAAATACCTCTGTTTTTTTGGTAAGTTTACTTGTAATCAGGATGTGTAACAGTCTACCAATCACTGTTATCAGAAGTTGCTGTGGATCTTGCAGTGCTTTGCTAAACTCAGTGGGTCAAGGAATTTGTTCAACATACATCACAGAGATTTAAAAAAGAGCCTTTTCCCAGTGACAGACATTGGCTAGCACTAGTAGGCTATAACAGAATTAAAACTTGAAAGGATGAGATGAGCAGAATATGAAGCAGAAGGAAACAATGAAAAAGAAGAAATGAAAATAATTCAATAATTCTTCACTATACAAGAAATGATGTTATATATGTGTGTCTGTCTGTGTCCATGTGACCATAAATATGTGAGTTTTGCATTTATGCCTACCTGTGCATGTTTGTGTGTGTATGCATTTGTGTGTCTGCATTTGCATGCGTAGGGTGTATATCTGTGTGTGTGTGTGTGTGTGTGTGTGTGTGTGTGTGTGTGTGTGTGTGTGTGTGTGTGTGTGTGTGCATGCATGCATGGGGGTGTCTGGTAGTTGTAATGAAGATATTGCCAGCACAGCTATCTGGAATTTTGTAAATAATTATATGTCATTTGTGAATATCAACATGATTTATATAGGATGCTTGTGTTACGAATGTATCATTTGTTTTATTTATTTATCTGTTTATTTTACATTTGTTTACTGGGCAAGTCTGACTGGATACAGGCCCTTTTTCAGCAGAGGCCTGGGGAGAAAAGCTCCAAATACAGAGTAAGTATTCTGTCAGTCAGTTATGTGTTTACATAATGCAATTTGGAATACATATAACATACATACATACATACATACATACATATACACATAGCTTTTAACAGTGAAAAAGCTAGCTACTTCTAAATACAGTATTCTGTTTTTGACTTATAGCAGTTTGCATGTTTTAAAATTATGAATAATTACATATTAAGTGTGCTATGCAGATTACAGGATTTCAAAGCTGAGGATGAAGTACAAATAAATATAACAGGTGGGTGAGGGTAAATGGAAGAAGAGTAGAGAAGTAAGAGGTATATTAGTGGGAACTAATGAGTTGAGAGAGGCAGTTGGTAGAGAGGAGTAGGTAGTATAATGATTAATCAAGGTTTTCAGAATAACAGAGCCAGGTTGCTAAAGGTGAATTTTAGACTGTGGATGTTATAAATGTTAGTATAGGAAGGTAGGAAGCAGGGGTAATTAAAGTATGATAGAGAAGGGAAGAGGTACTTTAGAGGGAGTAGCAGAGTGCTGTGAGGGGGGAGTCTTAATAGAGTAGAAGTAAATATAAAAGATTAATCAGGGTTGTCACAATTACACTACCAGAGTTGCTGTAGATGGGATTGTAATGCCTTTTTGAAGGCGGGAGATGAAGTTTTGGCTGAGATGTTGGCGGGGGGGGGGGGGGTTATTCCACTGCTTGGCAACAGTGTTGCTATAGAGGGAAATACCTGTGGAATTATTTGCTTTGGTCACATCTAATAGTAGTTTTTGACTGGATCGCAGGACTCTAGCTTTGGTGCTTGGGTGAAGTAGGTTTTGTAGAGCAGGGATTTTTTTCAGGGTAGTGAAGTAGTTTGTGGGTTAGTGTAGGTTGATTATAAAGAATAATGTTGGGAAGTTACAGCCAATCAAGTGTTTTAAGGGGAGTGCAGTGATGTGTTCTGTGAGGTGTATTTGTTGCAAATTTGACAGTTTTATTATAACATGTTTGCAGTTTAGAAAGGTCAGATTCTCTGAGATTGGTGAATATTGGTGAGGTGTATAAAAGAGTGGAGATGAGATGGGTTCGTGCAATAGTGGCTCTGGTGAAGTCTGTTTGGAACTGTTTGTTCCTGTACAGCATGACAAGTTTCTTATGTACTTTCTTTATGGTATTGTATATGTGTAAGTCAAATTTCATGTTGCTGTCAATTGTAACCCCTAGTAGTTTGGTGTGACTGACAGGAGATTATGACTGTTATTACTGGAGGAGACATTGAATATGATGTAAGGTGTACAAGACAGTACAACTGTATGGTACAGAAACCTTGGTAATAAAGGCAGAACAGTTGAAGAAGCTAGAGGCGATGGAAATGAAGTGCCTGAGAAGGGTGGTAGGATGCACACTGTGGGACAGAAGAAGAAATGAGAACATAAGAGCAGAAGCCAAAGTAGCTCCAATTGCAGAAAAGATCAAAGAGAACAGATTACAGTGGTTTGGACATATGTGCAGAAAAGTAGAAGACAATCTGGTGAGGAAGATTTGAGACAAACAGGAAGAAGGTAAAAGGAAGTGAGGATGTCCAGGAAAGAGGTGGATGGCTTGTGTGAAAGATCTACGACAGTCAGGCATGAGTGCTAAAGAAGGCAGGAGTGTGGCACTGAATCAAGAGAGTTGGTGACAGTTAACACAATACCCCGACCCCATGTGGAAAAAATGGGAAAAAGGGGGCTGATGATGATGATGATGATGATGTTGAATGTAATGTTATGAGAAGCGTGTTATGTAGGTGGAAAGATAATAAGCTGGGTCTTATTGGGATTTAATATTAATTGTGATTTAGTGAGCCAACTTTCAATAGCAAGAAAAGAGGATTGCGTTTGTTGTAGGAGAGTCTGGGGAGAGGGGGAATCACAGATTAGTGTAGAATCATCTGCATATCGGATGATGGAAGTGGGAAGTGTGGCAGTATGTATGTTGTTAGTGAAAATAGAAAACAGCATTGTCCCAAGAATGGAACCCTATGGGACTCCTAGTGAGACTGGTAGCAGTGGGGAGAGTTCCTGGTGCCATCTGACTGCCTGCTGTCTGATAGGTAATTTCTAAACCAGGAAATGGCAGATGGGCTTAGGTTTAATTCTGTGAGAGTGTCAATGAGTTTAACATGACTGACCATGTCAAAAGCCTTGGAAAGTTCTAAGAATATGGCTGAGACATAATTTCCATTGTTTATGTGTGTGTTGACTGTCTGTGTGAAAGATACGAGAGCTGTAGTAGTGCTGTGTGATGGTCTAAACCCATGTGTATTTGTTAGTAGCTTATGAGACTTTATTAATGACATGATTTTTGTTTGTACACACCTTTCCAGGATTTTGGAGAGGGGGAAGAGTATGGCAATATGTTGGTAATGGGTTAGTTCTTTGGAGTTGCCTCCTTTGTGTAGTGGGGTGATATAAGAAATTTTCCAAAG
Source organism: Protopterus annectens (assembly GCF_019279795.1). Lineage (NCBI taxonomy): Eukaryota > Metazoa > Chordata > Ceratodontiformes > Protopteridae > Protopterus > Protopterus annectens. Next base: position 1,885,910,876 of record NC_056741.1, on the reverse strand, counting down.
GTGGGGTACTATATTTTCAGCTATGACATGATTAATGAGAATTGTTAAAGGACATACAATAGCATTAGCAGCAATCTTTAAGAATTCTGCTGGTAGATTGTCTGTGGAGAGAGCTGTAGGTTTTAGCTTATTAAGGATCTTTTTAACAGTGGAGATGGGGAGAGGTTAAAGTGAGGAGCTCAAAGCACTAGCATGTAATGTAAGTTACAAAGCTGGTGACAGGAATGGACACGTACATTTACTGGTAGCTATGAATGTATAGGTTAGCAAGTCACAAGACCTAACACATGGCAGATTTACAATGAAGCTTCTGGACACAGTGGATAAGATGAAGCCGTGGGAGGTAGTTGAGGGGTATTTACTGGTAGCTGTGAATGTATTGGTTAGCAAGTCACAGGACTTGATACATATTAGAAATGTATGTCACATGTATATTAAACTGCTGGTACAAAGGTGTGTGTTGAAGAGGTTTTTGCAAAGTGCTGTTTGAAATGTAACCACAATGTGCACTACTGGAATAAAACAGAAATGTATGTGCACTATTGTAACTGTTTAAATGTATATATTTTAACAGTGGAAACTGGAATACAGGAGGTTAAATTCAGAAAAAAATAGCTGAAATTAAATTACTTTATGGCTATGCAATAAAAGATGGTATCTTTAAGTTTTCAGTGCAACAAGAAACACAGAGTCTGTGCTGAGAAGCTTTCTGTATTGTCTTCAGAATTAACTAATTACTACCTCTGAAACTATGAAGGAATGCAATTGTTTTATGACTTCCAGAATCTTCCAAAGATCTGAGGTATATGTATTTTCACAGGTAGATGCTAAATACTGCTAAGCTTCCAGCAGTGGGGGTTTCACCTGGGATAGATTCAGATGACAGGAAATGATGTCATTCTGCAAATTATCCCTGCAATAGTATTTGAAATATTAATTTGAGGAGTCTTAGTGAGACAGGGCATTCTGTATTTGGTCTTGGACCTGACAAAAAACATTCACCACAACATATGCCTTACTCTAATTAAGTAAGTTAACTAGGGTATAGTAATTCCCTTAGATTCAGTCTGGAATATAGTGAAGCTTAGTTTAGATATTTTTCTTTATTTATTTGAGACTGTCCTGCAATGTTGTTTTAAATATTTTCTGTGGTTTTGAAGTCTGATGTCACTATGGATATATACTGAGTATTTTCTTGTTCTTGTATTACTTATTATTAAATATATTAAACTTTTCATTAAGGCTGATCTGTGTAGAGATATTTGAGTTTTGAGAGTACTTGCATATTTATTTGGTGACACTGTGTGGGCCACTCCTAACAGCCTTGCTGTTGGTCCATTTGTATTAATATTAATATTACACAGTAAGATTGGATAACCTTTGTTTCCCAAGAGTGTGTGTGTGTGTGTGTGTGTGTGTGTGTGTGTGTGTGTGTGTGTGTGTGTGTGTGTGTGTGTGTGTGCGCGCGTGTGTGTAAATCAAACCTCAAAGAGTGTGTGTCAGCTACTTAGGCAGGGACACAAAGCACTGGTTTGACAGAGAGGGTGCAGGAGGTCTTTGAGTGGCTACTCAGCTAAGATACAATGAAAAAACTGCCAAAAAGGACAAAAAGCCAGTAAAACAAATTGCTCCACGGCTACAAAGGTGGCGCTGGAAATCCAGAGGCAAAAAAGTCCAAAACAAATGCTGGTACTCCTTCTTCCACACAAGTAGAAAATAAAAGGCTGCCAGTAGAATAAAAAAACCTTCGTTTTATTGTAGAAAATCCACACCAACAATCCCATCAAGCGCTTTCGCTCAGCCCTTTGCTGAGCTTTTTCAAGATAAAATAAGCTTCAAATGAACACTCCTTATATACATTTAAAGTTCAACTAATTGTATAATTAATTGGTTAATTGGAAAAAAATTTTGTCCATTTAACCCTTCATTTCCTTTTCCTACAAGGGATGTTTTTAAGCAGCCTTTGCAAAATGAAAGTTGTTACAGGTTAAAAATGCAAAGCGCTGCAAGACCCATTCGTTTTTAAACTCAAGTTGCTATTGAGTATACACAATAAAATAAATGAATCCATCTGCAAGCATCAAGTTACTAAACCGTTTTTTCTTTCTTTTTCCCAAAAGGGATACTTTCAAACAGTTTTTGCAGAATGGAACTTGTTACATAATAAAAATGCAAAGCACTGCCAAGCACATTCATTTCTAAACCCGCTCAATTTCCATTGAATGTACACAATAAATAAAGTAAATCCATCTACACACATCAAATTAATAAACCACATATATATATTTACATGCTAAGGCCCTCTTATAAATAATAGTCGAGCAAGTATATACTAAACCACATGTCTGCTTAATAATTTAAAAATTCAAAATTTATGTTGCCTGTCAATAATTGTCATGAAACTTGATCTCTGGAGAACCCTTTCAATTGATCCTACAGACATTATGGCCTTAAAATTTATAATTTTGCCTTCCTTAATTTCAAGACGCTGCTAATACTGCAAGCATCATTTAGACCTGGCCGTCTTCCTGCATCTAGTCTTAGCTGCCATATCAATTCTTTGTGTTCCAACAGGGTCTCCCAATCACCCCCTCTATCATCTGCTTTTACCTGTTCCAAAATGATGAATTTAATCTCCATATCGGGACAAAAAAGAGAATGTCTATAAAAAGCATTAGTTTCCTTTTTTTTAGTTATGTCATAAAAATGCTCATAAATTCGTCTTCTTAAAGTTCTCTCCGTTTTTCCTATATAAAAACTTTTGCATTTCATGCATAAGCCCAGGTAAACAATAAATGTAGCATTACAATTATAATAGCCCCTCGGTTGACACAAAAATTTTCTTGATGGTAAATATAATTTGTGCCCATTAAATATCGCTGGGCATTGTTTGCACATTCCGCATTTATATGTGCCTTCTTTTTTATTGCTCACATTTAAACCCGTTTGTTTGGTCTGTTTCATTTCCAACATTTCTTTTAAGTTGGTACCCCTCCGTCTAACAAATCTGGGAAACTCTGGGATCATGCTGCCCAACCTGTCATCCAGTCTCAAAATTGACCAGTATTTTCTTACACTGCTTTCTACAATGCCCGAGTCTATACCAAAGGTGTGAATGTATCCCTTTTGCTCTAAGTTTTGCAATCTATTGCTTGTTTGGCAATCTAACATACCTGTATTAATCAGCAGTGGTTGGTATTTTGTCCCCCTATTGGTGCTCACTTCCTTCGCCAGCTCCTCAACCAAATCACTTGGGTACCCCCTTTCAGAAAATCTTTCTTTTAAAAAATTAACTTCTTCTCTGAAAAATTGTGATGTGTTACACATTCTGAAGGCACGAATAAATTGGCCCTTGACTATTCCTCTTTTTTGGTAATCAGGGTGATTACTTTGAAAATGCAAAAATGCATTTGAATAAGTGGGTTTCCTAAACACTTTAGAATTAAACCTATTATTGACATTATCCTTAACTAAACACACATCCAAATAATTTAAGCTATTAAAGCTTAAAGAATGTGTAAAAGTTAAGAAGGAGGTGGTGGAATTGATGTAATCAATAAATTCCTGGATACTGGCCCTGGTGACTTCTCATGTAAGGCAAATGTCATCAAGAAATCTGGCATAATGCCTAATATATCGTGACCATTCTGTGCCAAAGATATATGTCTGTTCCCGTTTATGCAACACAATGTTTGCGTAAACGGTGGCACAGGCCGCCCCCATTGCAACGCCCGATTTTTGTCTAAAAAATTGGCCATTGAAGCATATAAAATTATTTTCCAGAACCAATTCCATAAGTTCCACCAGTAAATTGGTGGTATTGGGAACAAGCTTAGCTTCATTGACTAAAACATCACTAAACCAATTTAATCCTGTAGAATGCGGTATACTGGGAAACAGTTGAACAATGTCTATAGTAACTAACAAAAAATCTGGATGGTATTCTAGGGATTGTAAGCCCCTGAGGAAATCCCAAGAATCCTTGCAAATGTATTTTAAGGAAGCTGTAAACTGTTTCAAGGTATGATCTATGAATTTCCCAACAGGTTCTGTAATACTCCCCTGTCCCGATACTATAGGCCTAAAGTTTAAGGGATCCAACCCTTTATGTGTTTTCGGGATCCCAAATATTACAGGAATTCTTGGTTTGGCAACAGTTAAAAAATTATACAATCTTTCATTAAAAACACCTTGCAAAAGGTGATCATACAAAATAAAACCAATTCTGGAATATGCCATATGTAGCTCATTGCTGGATACCCGTTCATATTGCTCTGGGTCTGCAACATCCCATTAATGTGGTGAACATATTCAGTGTTATACATCAAAACAAGCCCCCCCCCCTTATCTGTTTTCATTGCCCTATAGTTACTACTTCTAAGTTCCTTAATCAAGTTCATCTCCTTCATGCAAATATTTTGGGGGATACTGTTCTGTTTATTTCTGCCAATCATCCTAATATCTCTCTCCATCATTTCTTCAAATATTTTTACTGTTGGATCCATAGGTGGATTGAATACACTCTTACTGGAGAGTCCCATGTTTAAAGGAATTTCCCCTTTGAAATAAAGCAGTAAGTTTAATTGTCTACTGAACAGCTTCAAGTCTATCAAATCCTGCTCTAATCTACTAGAAAATGCTGGCACAAAATGCAGTCCTTTTGTGAACAAATCAAAATGTTCTCTCCTCAAGTTAATGTTGGTATAATTGTAAACAGAAAAATTATTTTCTGTTACCACCATCACTTTATTTGAAACCTCTGCATTATTTACAGCATCGTTAATTGCTAAAGCACCTGGAGCAGCTTGAAAAAACTGCCTTATTGATTCTGCCACCCCTGGGGAAACCTGCTCCACCCCCCCCCTTCCTTGTTCGGGGGAAGCAGAAAACCCTGCTGGGGTGTACTCCTTTCCTTTTCTGGAAACCTGCGGTTATTTCTTGGTGCCTCATAGGCCATCCCCATCCTATAACTATTGTTGAAATTTCCCTGCCCCTTACTGTTGTTATAATTGAATTGTTTAACTTTAGTATGCAGTGAATAAGCCACTCCTTCATTGTATTCCTTCAAATCCCTCTCTAACTTGTGGATCTTTCGATTCAGAATCCTTAAACAGTGCTGGTCAACCGCCTTGAAAATATTGTCATAACCCCACTTGACAGATGTAAACTTTTCATCATTGACTAGATTGCTATTTAAAACATTCAAATCATTTAGTAAAGTATCAGCTCTCGTTTCATATTCCGCTACCATGACTTCCAACATGTCTATACCAGCACGGTTAAACACATCACATAATTTCTTATAATAATTAGAGTCCTTTTGCACATTGTTGGGAAACTTGAAGCATCTAAGTCCTTTTGGTACTCTTCTCACTTTAATGCATTCTTTCAGATAATCTATTTCCAATTGGTTGGCTTTGAATGAGTAAAGTTTGTCACGAAGAATGTCAAAATCTTTCTCTATACCAATGTTACTACTTAAATTGTTATTAGAATGAACAGTACCTTGACGAAACCAAAACTGTTGACCAGCCCATGCTCCGAAATCAAAACGCTGATCCTGCGTTCCGGTTTCGTTTAATAGCACGTTGCTGTCTTTATTGTTGTCATTCCCGTCTTGCTTCGTACTTCCCTGCTGACCACAAGCTCCTAAGGAAGGGCAACTGCCAGATCACTCATTGTGGGCTGAAATGCGCCTTCTCTTCCGCTCCAAACCATGCTGCTGGTTACCTGGCAAGGTCGCTGGTTGCTCAACTCCGCTTTTGTTGAGCATTTTAGTTAACTGAGTTAACATGTCGAGAACTTGATTAAACTCTGCCCTGGTGACAGGAGTACTATCTTCTCCCGGTCTAAGTAACTGAGGAGTGTCAGAGAAAGTACTCTGTGCCACTTCTTCCGCCATGGACCACAAGCAAAACACAATGAAAAAACTGCCAAAAAGGACAAAAAGCCAGTAAAACAAATTGCTCCATGGCTACAAAGGTGGCGCTGGAAATCCAGAGGCAAAAAAGTCCAAAACAAATGCTGGTACTCCTTCTTCCACACAAGTAGAAAATAAAAGGCTGCCAGTAGAATAAAAAAACCTTCGTTTTATTGTAGAAAATCCACACCAACAATCCCATCAAACGCTTTCGCTCAGCCCTTTGCTGAGCTTTTTCAAGATAAAATAAGCTTCAAATGAACACTCCTTATATACATTTAAAGTTCAGCTAATTGTATAATTAATTGGTTAATTGGAAAAAAAATTTGTCCATTTAACCCTTCATTTCCTTTTCCTACAAGGGATGTTTTTTCATTTTGCAAAGGCTGCTTAAAAACATCCCTTGTAGGAAAAGGAAATGAAGGGTTAAATGGACAAAATTTTTTTCCAATTAACCAATTAATTATACAATTATCTGAACTTTAAATGTATATAAGGAGTGTTCATTTGAAGCTTATTTTATCTTGAAAAATCTCAGCAAAGGGCTGAGCGAAAGCGCTTGATGGGATTGTTGGTGTGGATTTTCTACAATAAAAGGTTTTTATTCTACTGGCATCCTTTATATTTCTACTGTGTGAAGAAGGAGTACCAGCATTTGTTTTGGACTTTTTTGCCTCTGGATTTCCAGCGCCACCTTTGTAGCCGTGGAGCAATTTGTTTTACTCAGCTAAGATCTCATCTCTATAGCTGTGCCAGTGTGGGGTCTTATTGGGGATCTGGAGAAGGAAGAAGAAACAAGCCCTGGACTGACTGTAGTCTCTGTGTGCTCTTAAGAGAAATTGCACTTGATGCAGAGAGCTACATCTGGAAATACTGTGTGTGTACCTGTTATCCTCCCAGTGTATGTCCCCCACTGTTGTCAGGGGTGAGGATCCAGGCTCCTTGATTACTGGTCTAGTGGTAGGTCATCACATATTAGTTGGCAGTGGTGGGATATCCACATAATTGGATTAAGTGGTGTGGATACTGAACTCCTGTAGCCTGTAAACAGTGGTCACTAAAGAGGGTGTTTGCACTCTCAAGCAGCCACATGGTAGACATTTAGAGTTTCATATCACAATAGTTTTATTTATTTTTTTGCTAGCTTAGTTAGTCAGGGAGAGCAGGCAAGGATGTCAGCAGAGAAGTGCGGCAAGCTGAAAAGGAGCCAGTTGGCTCAGATGTGCCAAGCCAAAGGACTGGTGCATGCCAACCTGACTAAAGCAGAAATGATTGCAGCCTTAACTACAGCAACATTACAGACCAACAACCAGGAGAACAACCAGACTGGCCTTGGGGATGTACAACTCTCAGAAAATGGACAGTTCAACTTTACCTCAGAGGACTTAAAAATCCATCTGGAGTTGAAAGCAGTTGAACTGGAGGCCAAACATTTGGAAATAGAATCAGCAGAGATACTGTGGCATTTGGATATCGAAGCAGAATCAATAGAGAGACTGAGATGCTTGGAAGCTGAAGAAAATGAGAGGCATAGACAACATGAAAAGGAGATGTTGACTCTTTGCCAGGGTCATGGAGGTAATGGGGAAGGGAGTAACTGAAGCCCAGAAGCAATAAAGGTCAGTAAATTTCTTCCATAATTTACAGAGGGTGATCATTTTGATAGTTCGATTCATATGTTTGAAAGGGTTTGCAAACAGTATAATGTTGACCAAGGGATCTGGGTATGGTTTTTGACCCCCTTACTCCATGGTAAAGCTGTAACTGCTGTTTCTAAATTGTCTGTTACTGATTGCTTAAATATAGCACAGTTAAACTTTGTTTATTATAGTGTTTTAAGTTAACACATGAAGCTTATAGGAAAGAGTTTTGTGACCATAGATGCAAGGAAGATGAAGTGTGTGTGAATATATTGTAGAACTAAGCACTTATTTTCATAGATAGGTGAGTGGGTGTCAGGTCACCACTTTTGAATGACTGGCAGACTGTTTGGTGAGGGCACAAACCCTTAGAACTTTGCCTGAGGACATGAGAATCTGGTTGCCAGATAGGGAATGCAATACCACAGATGGGTTGGGGAAAAAGGGAGACCTATACCTAACAAGCAGGGCATCACTACACAGGAAAGGGATACCCAGTGCTGCACATGGGTCTAATGGAACCCATGGTGGGCAGCCTAAACCACCCCAAGAGAGTCTGCCAGTAGCAATGGAAGCCACTAGTTCAGGTACCTGGTCAGGATCAAGGGTTAAATGTTTTAAATGTAACCAGTAGGGCCATGTAACATATAGATATCCATGGAGGCAAGGTGGAGAACAAAAGGTGGGAGAGCCAGTAAGTGGGTATGATAGAATTCCAGCAGTAAGCTGTCTGGAGACAACAAGGGTACCAAACTACCACAAGATGTTATCCTGTCTTAGTAAATGGGAAACAGGCCAGTGCTAAGAGAGACACAGACTCTGACATAACAATTGTGAAGCCTGCAATGGTTAAAGAGGAGCACTACTTGCTTGGGCAGTCTACTCCAGTCAGAGTTTTAGGTGGGACCCCATTCCAAATATCTTTGGCTAGTGTTCACCTTGACTGGGAGGGTGGAAAAGGAAGGAAGCAAATAGGTGTATTTCAGGCTATCCCTGTAAATGTCCTGATAGGGAATGATTTGATAATGCAGTACTTTTTGTGCATGTAGTGACATGAAGACAAGCATGTGGGCCTGGTAGCCTTGGGGTGGGATGGGGGGCCCAGACAGACCGCACACTTGAAGCCAGGACTGGTGAGGTGACTACATCAGGGAGGGAGCTACCCGGTACCAGTGAGACTAAATGTGAGCCATAGCTGCTTGTGGGTACTGATGTTCCCTTGGACAGAGTGACTGCAAGGGCACAGGTGAGTAGTAATACACAGGCTGACAGTGAAGTTCCACTGCCAGAGGATACCAGACTTTCTGTGGAAGAGGACTTGGGAAGGATTACAAAGAGAGAGTTGAGACAGGCTCAGCTGTCAGACCCTACATTACAAGGCTTGAGGGAGGTAGCCAGGGAGGCACCTGATTCTCAAGGAAAAGGGGAATCCCTATACTGGGACAAAGGGTTACTGTATAGAGAGTGGACACCTCAGGGAGGGCTAGAGGATGAGACAATACAGCAGTTGGTAGTGTTCAGAGCCTACCATCTGGCACTTTTAGCCATAGCCATTGATATTCTCTTTGCAGGCATATGGTCACAAAGCATATCGAGAGACATATTATGCAAAACTTGTATTGGCCTGGGATTTCCAGGGATGTAACAGGGTACTGCAGGACCTGTGAGCAGTGCCAAAACATAGGCAAGGCAGGAGACAAGGTCAAAGCTCCTTTGTTGCCTTTGCCTGTGATTAAGGAGCAATTTCAGAGAGTATCTATGGATATTGTGGGACCTCTCAGTACTCCAAGTTCCACAGGGAAGAAGTATATCCTAGTGGTAGTAGATTATGCTACCAGATACCCTGATGAGGTGGCTCTGTCCTCCATTGAGGCAGAAAAGGTAGAAAATACTTTGTTAAATGTTTTCAACAGGCTAGGTTTCCCAAAAGAAATACTGACTGACAGAGGTGACAATTTAATGTTAGACCTGCTGGCCTGTCTGTGGGAGTGCTGTGGGGTGAAGCACCTAAAGACCACCCTACCACTCTCAGACTAATGATTTGGTGGAGATGTTAAACTCTACACTAAAGACCATGCTACAGACATGTGCAGACTAGTTTAAGAGGGAGTGGGGCAAATATTTGCCCCATCTGTTTTTGTTTACAGAGAGGTGCCCCAGGAATCCACAGGTTTTCACCCTTTGAGTGCTGTATGGACATAGGGTGAGGGGACCTCTAGATTTGATTTGTGAAGAGTGGGAGGGTGAGTGTGAGTCCCACAAGGAGTCTGTTGTGGCATATGTCCTAAACCTCAGGACAAGGCTCAGGGAACTCATGGGCTTGGCCCAGGAGAACTTGTCAGAAGCCCAACAGCAGAAAAATGTCTGGTTTGACAGGAATGCTTGAGCTAGAGAGTATGCTGTGGGGCAGGAGGTTATGGTTCTCATTCCTGTCAGACACAACAAGCTGCAGGCAGCTTGGGAGGGACCCTTCACAGTGGTAAGGAATGTCAGTGCTGTTAACTACATGGTACAAATGCTAGACAGGAGACATGGGCAGAGATTGTACCATGTTAACACCTTGAAACCTTACCATTATAGGGAGGCCTTTGTGCTGAGTATTTGCAGTGGATGTTAGGAAGAGACTGAGGGGGATCTGGTGACTGATCTCTTCAGTGTAACTCAGACTGACACCTCAGTGGAAGGGGTAGCAGTGTCCCAGCAGCTATCCCCTACCCAGGTTTGAGAAATGTGAGCTGTGTTACAGGAGTTTGGGGGCATGTTCACTGGGAAACCAGGGTGTACTCACCTGGTACAGCACCCTGTGGATACAGGACTCCAAAGGTCTATTTAGCAAGCCCATTATAGGGTGCCTAAGAGAGTCAAACAGACTCTTAGAGAGGAGATACAGGAAATGTTAGAACTAGTGGTAATCCAGGAGTCCAGCAGTCACTGAGCCTCCCCAGTGGTGCTTGTACCAAAGAAGGATCAGGTTCTGTGTGGACTACAGGAAACTAAATAGTCACGCAGTCAGATGCTTACCCCATGTCTAGGACAGATGAAGCCCTAGAGCAGCTGGGTAGGGCTAAGTATCTTACCACTATTGATTTTACCAAAGGCTACTGGCAGGTACCCTTGACTCCCAGAGCTAGAGAGAATTCAGACTTTGTGACTCCTTTTGGCTTGTATGAGTTCACGAAGATGCCCTTTGGGATGAAAAATGCCCCAGCAAGTTTCAGAGGCTGGTAGATAATATCCTAGCAAGAGCAGGAGATTTTGTCCTTGCTTACCTTGATGATATTGCCATCTACAGCCATTCCTGGCAAGAGCACCTTCAGCATGTCAGAGAGGTGCTAGGTAGACTACAGAAGGCAAGGTTGACCATTAAGCCCAGTAAGTGTCAGGTGGGTATGGCAAAGGTCTTCTTCCTTTGACATAGACTGGGGTTTGGTAAGATCAGGGCAGAACCTGCCAAAGTGGAAGCCATTCAGGCATAGCCTGCCTCTGTCACCAAAACGCTGGTGAGGACATTCTTAGGGACAGCAGGTTACTATAGAAAGTTTGTCCCCAATTATAGTACCATAGCCGCTCCCCTCACAGACATGATAAGGAAAATGGGCCAGATAAGGTAATGTGGACCCCAGCATTGTGAGCAGGCATTCCAGAAGCTTAAAGGAGCTTTGGGAGGACCCCCTGTGTTAGCCAGTCCAGATTACAGCAAAGAGTTTGTGCAGGTGGATTTTTCAAACCACGACCACGGGGTAGGGGCTTTACTCAGCCAGGTTTCCTCAGAGGGAGAAGAGCACCCAGTGGTATAGTATATCTCAGCCATAGGCTCCAACCCAGGGAGGAATGCTATGCAGCTGTAGAAAAGAAATGTCGAGCCATAGTGTGGGCACTGCAGAACCTTCAGCTATGGAAGGAAATTCACTGTAGTTACAGACCACAATCCCTTAACATGGCTACATTGAGCTGGCCAGCAAAATGCCAACCTACTAAGGTGGAGTCTAGGGTTGCAGGCATATGATATGACAGTGCAGCACTGCAGTGGGGTTAGCAATGCTAACGCAGATAGGCTGTCAAGACAGGGTATGGGTTAATGTATTTCCAGATAGGGTCATCCCTCTCAAGCAATGTTTCTCAAGGCTCACTTGAAAAACTAGCTTGAGTCTTCGAAGGGGGGAAGAAGTGTCATGAAATGAGATACTGCCAGCACAGCTATCTGGAACTTTGTAAATAAGTATATGTCATTTGTGAATATCAATATGATTTATATAATATGTTTGTGTTTACAAATGTATTAGAACTGCATGTCATGTGCATATCAAACTGCTGTACAGAAGTGTGTGTTGAAAATGTTTCTGCAAAGTGCTGTTTGAAATGTAACTACAGTGTGTCCTACTGGAATAGAACAGAAATGTACATGCACTATTGTAACTGTTTAAATGTATATATTTTAACAGTGGAAACTGGAATACAGGAAGTTAACTTCAGAAAAAATAGGTGAAATTAAATTACTTTATGGCTATGCAATAAAAGATTGTGTCTTTCAGTTTTCAGTGCGACAAGAAACACAGAGTCTGTTCTGAAAAGCTTTCTGTATTGTCTTTGGAGTGAACTAATTACTACCTCTGAAAGTATGAAGGAATACAATTGTTTTATGACTTCCAGCATCTGCCAAAAAAACTGAGGTCTATGTTTTTTCACATGTAGATGCTAAATACTGCCAAGCTTTCAACAGTGGGGATTTCACCTGGGATAGTCAGATGGCAAGAAATGATGCCATTCTGCATTTGAGGAGTTTCTTAGTGAGACAGAGCATTCTGTATTCGGTCTTAGATCTGACAAGAACCTTTCACCACAACATCTACCTTGCTTTAATTAAGTAAGTTACGTAGCGTATAGTAATTCTGTTAGATTCAGTCAGGAATATAGTAAAGCTTAATTTAAATATTTTCTTTATGCATTTGAGATTGTTCTGCAATGTTGTTTTAAATATTTCTTGTGGTTTTGAACTCTGATGTCACTGTGAATATATACTATTTTCTTGTTCTTTTATAATTTATTATTAAATATATTTAAACCTTTCATTGTGGCTGATCTGTGTAGAGATATTTAAGTTTTGAGAGCACTTGCATATTTATTTGGTGACACTGTGTGGGCCACTCATAATAGCTTTGCTTTTGGTCAAATTACCATTTGTATTAATATTAATATTACACAGTAGGATTGGACACACTTTATTAAGAGCCTTAAATTAGCTGATAAGGGGTTGGCTGGTGGCAGGGATAACTACCTTATAGCCTGGGCAAAAGGGGGCATAGCTAGTAAACCTGTGCCAGCCTTTCCCAGGTGTGTATGTGTGTGTGTGTGTGTGTGTGTGTGTGTGTGTGTGTGTGTGTGTGTGTGTGTGTGCGTGTGTAAATAAAACCTCAAAGAGTGTCTGTCAGCTACTTGGGCAGGGACATGAAGCACTGGTTGGACAGAGAGGGTGCTGGAGGTATTGGCTTGGCCACTCAGCTGAGATCTCAACTCTATAACTGTGCCAGTGGGGAGTCTTATTGGAGATCTGGAGAAAGGGGGAGAGACCAGCCCAGGACTGACTGTGGTCTCTGTGTTCTTTTAAGAGAAATTGCATTTGATGCAGAGAGCTGCATCTGGAAATACTGTGTGTATACTTGTTATCCTCACAGTGTATGTCCCTCACTGGAGTCAGTGGTGAGGATTGAGGCTTCTTGATTATTGGTGCAGTGGTGAGTCATCACAGTAGTCACTTAAGGTGCTGAACATGATATTTGTAAATAAAGACAGTACATTTCTGGGGCACCACATGATGCACATTGGTGGGCAGCATGACAGCATGACATAGAGTAGTGCTACATCAGAACCATTCAATAACAATAGGCAAGCCCATGGGGGGGTGGGGTGGACCAGACACATTGGACAGACAATATATCAAGCCTGTACATACCAGGTCACTGCTCAGTAGCTTCCCACTATGTCACCAATTGTATCATGGTGTTGGTATAGTGTTCTTAGAAACCAAAAGGCAAATATCAAGACTCCTGCAGCCTCAATGAACTCTGGGATCTGCTCATGCATCCACAGACTGCTTTGCCTCTACTGTGCACAGTATGAGCAGGCTTGAACCTCATTGCATAGTCAGGGGCTGCTATGCATTATGCTAAATGTGAGTTTCAGAAACATTTACCCTAAGTTACCTCATTAGCATAATAGCCACACTACAAGCCCTGAAATACCATGATATAAATAGCTTTTGCTGTAGTGCTGCTCAGTGGACTGTCTAATCTTTTGCAATATAGTGAGTGAATCCTGAATAAAATAATTACATTTGATTACAGAGTATGAAAATGTTTCCCATCTGTTGTGGTGAGGGTACACAGGCCTGTGCTATGTGATGAGGGTGACAGCTTTTGTGAAATAGGGATGTGACCAACAGCATCTTGCTGACAGGTGGATGGAGGCACAAGGTGTGTGTGTGTGTGTGTGTGTGTGTGTGTGTGTGTGTGTGTGTGTGTGTGTGTGTGTGTGTGTGTGTGTGTATGTGTGTGTGTGCATGAAGGATCTATGAATTAAATAAGTACAATGGTCTTCAGAGTACAGAACTGTTATACATCTGCTGTAGTAAGGGTACACAGGCTAGTGGCAAGTGGAGAGGGTGATTGGATAAATGCATGAGTTGCACAAATTCTGCATCTGTGGACCAGGTATGGTACCTAGTAGACAGGGTGAGGTAGGAAGGCACACAGGATAACCATTACAGGGCAGAGTGAGTATGTGGGTCAAAGATTGACTATGCTTTGTTGGTCACAAGTCTGCCAGATGACAGGGTGCATGTCATAGCACACTCCATTCTCATGCTGCCCTTAAGGATCATTATGTGGAAGTGGCCTACGCTAATTGTGTATGGTAAGCATGGCACCTTATGCAGCCACTGTTGTCACCTGGGTGCAGTATATATTTTGGGCTTGATCACTGACATTAGTACATGTCAATATTTAAAGGTACATACACTGGGTCTACTTCAGTTTGTCAAATACTTAATTGAGCGAATTGTTATTCATTGAACCTTATTCAGTGAAAGCTCAATTAAGCAAATGACAATTTCAGTGAAAACTTTCCTGGGGAAAGTACATGGTTGGCCGTTATCAGGTATTTGCCCTTTTCCTAAGTGTAGTGCAATCTCGGAGTTGGTATATTTAGTTGAGGGGTGTTGGGGGCATTTATCAGCCAAACAAGTATGTTACAGGACCACTGATTTCATTATCCATGCCTGCATAAAGACCCGTGGCATTGCATGAGAAAGTATAGCCACTGGTGGGGATTTGATATTGCACACCACTCCCACATTACTGATACATACAAGCTAGTGGATCTGATTTAGAGAACACACACATAGGCACACACATATAAATGACACAAATATGTGATAGAGAAAGAGAGAATTAAGAAGAAATGAAGCAGAAATGATAATGTACAAAGAATAGAAATAGCAATTGGCATATTAATCAGAGAAGCAAAGATGGTGATAGACACAGGATCATTAGTGATACCTAGGAAATGAATTATACAACAGGCTACAGGCTAAAGTGAAATCCAGAAATGATGAAAGCCAAGAGAAGGAAGTAGTCTACACATGCAATTCGTAAAAGGTCACGTCCTGTTAAAACATTTATTTGTAGAAAAGGTCAGAGTAAATATTAAATAATAAATTCATATTTCATGTACTTCAGATTGCAATATTCAATCTGTTGGCTTATAACCTAGCAAAAAAATTATCTGGTAAATGTACAGTGCATCCTATTATGACAGACGGAGAAAGTGAGGAAAGAGGAGACAGGAGAGGGAAAGAAGAATGTAAGGTTTAAAATGGAGACCATTTTCATTAATCTGAAACAAATGTTTCCTACCAGGCTGAGACTGAACAGAGAAGACAGAATACCAGAGAGAACCACAGATTGATTTGCTTATTGACTTATATGAGTAAGTGCATAGTGGAGAGTATCTATTAGTTATTGATGAGTACTCAAATTTCCCAGTGATGGAACCCACACTTTCCACATCATTACATAGGGTAGCTACTGCTCCTGACAAAATATCTGCAACATTTGGAAAACCAGAGACACTGAGAAATGATAATGGTCCACCTTTTAGCAGCTATTATTTTAATGAAGTTCATGAGTGTCAATGATTAACATAGGAAAGATGAATTAATGTAGGCTCCAAGCCAATGGACTAGTAAAATGTAGGCAAAGCTATTAGAATTGCTAGGTCCAGAGGAGTTCATTGGAAATGCTTAAACGGTATAATGAATGCCCTCTGGAAATCAAGTTATAGTTTCATAGGTTCATAAGAAAGTACTAGACTAGCTGCCCTTGTGGACCATTTTAGGTCTAGCAAATTTCTCTTTTTGTGCTTGAAATAACCTATCCCATTTGGTTCTAGATTGGTATTACCCGTCCCATGGTAGATAATTATATATAGTATCCCTAATGAGAATAACTGGAATCATATAGTAGATAATTTGAGGGGACTCATGCATGGGGTAAAGCATTTAGGAACTGCCTCTGTTCATTAGTAGTACAGGAGGCAGTCCTGGGCTAACTTTTCTGTTTCCCATCCATAGATCTAAGCTAAACCTGGAATATTCAGGAAATGCTCTAAGGCTAACCTCCTGCTATTAAGTGATAACCTGGCAAAATTTCAAGCCCCCATAAACCCTGAGAACACTGCTGCCTTTGCAGAACTGCTCACAGGAACCCTGTACAAGCATGTTAATAGCTGCATAGGGGCAGCTGTACCCACCAGAAAGAAGTACAAAACTAACTCAAAATCAAGCCAACCTGGTGGAATCACAAAATCAGTAGGCTGTATAACAGAAGGAAGAAAATCATGGAAAAAAATAGGAGGTGCCTCACCCAGCAGGATAAAAACACCCTTCATCAATTTAAACAAACATCTTAGAGGACAAATAAAGTTTACTTAAGCCGAACTGGAGGGGAATTTGGCCATCCAGGCCAAGGACAACCACAAGGCATTTTTTAGCTATGTCTGCAACATCAAAGCCAATATACAATTGTGTGCAGAGCTCATTGTAAATGGAGCCACCTATTCTGAGCCAGAAGATATAGCAAACCTACTGGTTGATAAATTCAGCTTCAACTTTATCCCTCTCTCCTACTCAACCTTCCCTTAGGAAATACCATGAAATATAACTCCCCCAGGTGTCACTAGGGAACAGCACCTTAATGCTCTCCCTAAGGCCAAGAACACTGCATCAATGGGCCCAGACAATATCCCAGGGTGCCTTCTAAATAGTATGAAACATGACCTGTCAGGGCCTCTGGAATTGTTATTTAATTATAGCCTCCAAACAGACTCCATGCCTCATAAATGGAGAACAGCAACAGTCATCCCTCTGCACACAGGTGGGCCATCTACAGACCCATAAGTCTCACTAGTCTTATATGTAAAGCCATGGAAAGAATTATCATGGAAATGATCAATAGTGATATAGTAAACCTCCAGACACTGGACCCAGCCCAGTTTGGTTTTGTCAAGGGCAGATCATGCCTTCTCAGTCTGGTGAACTTCTTTGAGAAGGTCACCAAAGCAATGGAAGAGGGCAAAATGGTTCACACTGCCTACCTTACCTGGCCAAGGCATTTGACTCAATACCCCACTCAGGCATTGTTGACAAACTCAAGAGTTAGGTACAAACTCGTATGTCACCTGGCAGATAGCTAACTGCCTCACAGACAGGACTCAGGAAGTTAGACTTGGGGATTCCACCTCTACAAAGAGGCCAGTCACAAGTGGAGTCCCTCAGGGATCAGTCCTTGGACCGCTCCTTTTTGGTATTTACTTCTCTGAAGTCAAGACCAATGTCAGTGGTCTATGGCTGACTAAATTTGCAGATGATTGCAAATTAGGAACTGTCATTGAATCCCACACTGGCACAAATGTTCTCCAGGAAGGGTTGACACAGACAAACAAATAGTTTCAGAGCCATGGACTAAAACTAAATGCCAGGAAATGCATAACAGTATCCTTTGAGAAGTCATCCTCCCCTGGTAACTATCGTATTGACAACACACCCCTTAGAGATGACCCAGTAGTCAGGGACGGGTCTATATCATATGAGCAAATCACACAAATTGCGAACGCTCATAATATCGAATGTACCGGACCTCGAACTTCCTATTGTGGGAGGCTGTGCCCCCCCACACCACCCGCTAAATATATATTCCAACTCCGAGATCGCACTACAGTGAGGAAAGGGCAAATATCTCATTCTTCACTGTACCGCAATCTCAGAAAAAGCACTTCGAGGTCCGGTACATTTGATATTATGAGCGTTCGCAATTTGTGCGATTCGCACATATGATATAGACCCATCAGGGACTTTGGGACACGCATAGATAGTAATCTGGCCTTTGACCATCACATGTCTACAGTTGTGAGGAAATCATTCTATTTTGCGCAATTTATAAACAAAGGTATGGCATCTATGTCCAAAGAAGTCATTGTTCCACTGTATTCAGCATTCATCAGACCTATCATTGAGTACAATGCCCCCTTTGGTATGTACCTAACCAGGCATATCCAACAACTGAATTGTCCAGAGAGGTTCCTCACTAAAGGAATACAGGGCTTACGTAAAATGTTCTATGAAGACTGCCTCAAGGCTCTATCCCTGTATTCTGTCTCCTACAGGCTTTTGAGGGGAGATCTATGCCTGATATACAGGGCATTGTCAAACCCCACTCTGATGGACCTCCTGCATATCCACAAAATAAACAGCACCAGAATTGCCCATTCTAAAGACTTAAACCTTGCATGTGATACAAATAGGACCTGCTGGAGAGACAGGTATTTATCCCAGAGATTACCCCATCTCCCTAACTGAATTCAAGTACAACCTGGACAATTGGATATGGAACAGGAAATTCATCCCTGGTTTGACACCTATGTCTCTAATGGACACAGACAGCCTATAAATCATTCATCTCCCAAGCCCTAGCTTGTAAATGCTTCATCTCCCAGGCCCCCGCCTACACTTATCAAGGGTATCAAAATTTGTCAGAGATTTGGGATGCATGGGTAGGCTTAAAAAGGCCCTTGTGGTTGTTAGCCTAGTAAGCACCTATGAACCTATGAATATTGATATACCGCCTTCTTTAGTTTTCACGCCTTCAGTATGTGGTCTAAACGTGTGGAATGAGGTGTATCCTGCTATGGCTGGGGTGCTCTCTACAGCCTTGAACCATGTCTCTGTGACTGCACAAAAATATCTGTGTCTTCCAAGGTTAAGACTGCTTCCAGTGAGTGCAGTTTCATGTTAAGTCTCCTAGTGTTTAGCAGCATAACCTTGAGGTTGTTTTTAGATGGAGTTTTTACACTGGGAATTTTGTCCCAGTAGTCAGGGACTTAGGGACACACGTAGACAGTAATCTAGGCTTAGACCATCAAGTGTCTACAGTTCTGAGGAAATCATTCTATGTTGTGCTGCTTATAAACAAAGGTATGGCATCTAGGTCCAAGGAAGTCATTGTTCCACTGTATTCGGCATTCATCAGATCAATCATTGAGTACAATGCTCCCTTTGAAATGTACCTAACCAGACATATCCAACAACTGGAATGTTCACAGGGGTTCCTCACTAAAAGAATATAGGACATAAGTAACATGCCCTATGCAGACTGTCTCAGGGCTCTATCCCTGTAATCTGTCTCCTATAGGCTGTTGAGGATTGATCTATGCCTGGCATACAAGGCACTGTCAGACCACAGTCTGATAGAACTTCTGCATATCTGCAAAACAAACAGTACCAGAATTACCCATTCTAAAGACTTAAACCTTGCCTGTGATATCAATAGGACCTGCTGGAGAGACAGGTATGTATCCCAGAGACTACCCCTTCTGTGGAACAGGGTCCCAGCCATGTGAAGCAGAGTTCCTCCCTAATCAAATTTCAAGTGTAACTTGGACAATTGTATGAAGAACAGGAAATCATCCCTGGTTTGGCACCTATGTCTCTAATGGACACAGACAGCCTGTAAATGGTTCATTTCCCAGGCCCCTGCTTGTAAATTTTTCATTTCCCAAACCTCTGCTTACAATTATCAAGGGTACCAGAGCTCATCAGTGATTTGTGATGAATGGCTAGGCTTAAAAAGGTACTTGTGGTCATTAGCCTAGTAAACAAACACTTATGAACCTATGAACTGATAAAGGCAGAACATGCAGATCCCACCTTAAAAGTGAATAGATGTCAGGGAATGAACCTCAAGCCCTGGATCTGTGGGGCAGAAACATTAATCATTGAACTATCTTGCTCTTTACTGACATAGCACAACACCAGACATCTTCCTATTGATAATAGTGACATCTACATCCTATGGATATGGAGATGCAGCTTATCTATCATATTAGTCAAGCTGAGTTGACAGTGATGCAGAATGTGATCGCTGAGAGAGTCAACCAACCATGGATGTGCACATGGAGGTAACAGCTGTGACCAGGATGCCATTGATGGACTGAACAGTGGCCACTCTCCCAGCCTCAGACAGCATTCTTTTGATTATATACTAATTATAGAGTGTATCATATACCAGTGTTTCTGGCATTATCTCTGTGTACTTTACCAAAAAATGTCTCAGAAAAAAATCATATGGGCTAATCAGACAGCCTGAAAGAGGCACGTGACAAATGGCACTATCTGGGTAAGGGACATGCCCAATGGATATGACATGCTCATGGAGGTATGTCTTATATGTGTATATGTATGACCCCTGAGGAGCAGAACAGGTTACATACCATTTGATCATCAGTGTCATCTTCTAGCTCACTTCCCAGGATGCCCTAGGTGCACTGACTGCATTCTACATGGACGCAATTTGAATTTAATATCAAGTATCTATAGCAACATGTGCCTATAAACTGCTTAGATTTTGGTGCATGCTGTGTCTCAGTGCTGGCATCTATATTTAGATCAACATAGTCTTGTGCCCTGCTGTCCACTTCTGGTGGTGTGATTGTTCTTGGTTTTACAGATGACTCCACTGTATACAGACTTGATATCTTGTGTGCTACCATCTGATATGCAATGCATGCTCTAAAAACAATATTGCACAAGTATTATTTATTTGTGCCATGGGAGTCCACATGATGCATAGAGCATTTTACTAGCAGCTCTTTGGTGAGATTAGCTACTGGTGCAGACATCTGTACCAGTTAGCAGTTTTTTTATAAGCACTGCATCATGCAAACTGCATGTGTTGTAGGTGAACTGTTCCTCCATGTACACTCTAGAACTGCCTGTAGTGTAGGGCTGAGCAGTGTAGCTGCTGGATTGTTGGACTTAGTACATCCTGCTACATGTGGTACAGTAGATTGATGTACACTTGTTAGTCTATTGGTTATGCTGAGCAATACAGACTAGATCCATAAAAGTTATCCAATCACCTGAAGTTCATCTTCAGCTGTGCAGAGGTGCTGTCCAGCACAGATCATGTCTACCTGCCTCTGGGTACATGTCTACATGCCTGCTGCACATAGATGACATATCAGAGTCAACCATGGCCTCATGGGTAGATGGCATCATCTGTAGAAATAAGACAAAATATAAGTGCTATGTACAGTACTCAGTCTTTCTCTCCCTGGTGCAAAATGTAAGTTGATTACTTATGTACCATGTAAGTCTTCAGTATTGAGGTGTCCATGTGGCATTTTTAGCTAATCAAATGGCTATCATAGCAAGCATCTGCAATGTGCACTACTAGCTCATACCATGTCAGTATCAGTATTACCTTCATATCTTCCTAAAATGCATTATTGTATTATTTAAGAAGTCATCTATCCCAGGGAACTACCACATTAATAATACACCTCTAATAGTTGACATAGTTGTTCAGGATTTGGGAACTTATGCGGAGAGTGACCTAACTTCAACACATGTCCATTGTTATAAGAAAGCCGTTCTTGGGTTGGGAGGGTGGACTAAGGGTTGTGAGGGTGGACTAATGGTTAAGGTGTTTGCCTTACAAACACAAAGTGCAGGGTTTAAGTCTCACAAGGGATAATTGGCTAGGCTTAAAATGGCTCGCAAGGGCAGTTAGCTTAGTACTAATCTATGAACCCATCTATATTGCACAGCTTATAAACAAAGGGATTGTGTCTAGATCTAGGGATGTCATTGTCCCCCTCACCCCTCTTTAGGCCAGTCATTGACTATAATACTCCCTTTGGCATGTATTTGTCCAGACATATGTAATCACTGCAATGCCCACAGACATACCTTGCTAAAAGGATACAAGGCCTAAACAGCAGGCCCTACTTGGACCAAATCAAAGTCCTGTCACTATACTCTGCATCTTACAGACTGCTAAGTGGTGACCTGTGTCTGGCCTACAAGGCATCTTTTGACCCAATACTGATAGATTTCCTGCATAATGTCAAGTCAAATGGCATCAGAAATACTTGATCTAGGCATCTAAACCTCTTTTGCAATATCAGCTGGCATACAAGGCCTTCTCAGACCCAGCCTTGATGGAGTTGCTGCATGTCCATAAGTCAAACTCCATGTATGCAACCCGCACACAAGACTTCAACCTGGTCTATGACATTAATAGAACTTGCTGGCAGGATAGATTTGTGTCCCAAAGACTCCCCCACCTGGATGACTGGATGGGAAACTGAAAATACTACCCTGGGATCCCACCTCTTTCCCTGCTGGACAGGGGAAACAGGTGCTGAGTTTGTGGGAACATGGGCAAAATTCTTGGCTAGGCTTATAAGGGCTTCCGGGTCAATAGCCTAGTATCATCCTATGAACCCATGAACAGAATGGTTTGGAGGGACAGGTTTATCTAGCAGTGGATACTGTTGCTTTGGAACAGACTCCCTATCCACATTAAACAAAGTTCATCCCTGCCGTATTCAAGATGGATAGGAAGCAAAACACTTATAGGTTCATAGGTTCATAGGTAGATACTAGGCTATCTGCCCTAAGGCATTTATCAGCCTAGCCAGAGTGTATTTGGCTTCCGCCTCCCTATTAGATTAGCCTACTGTGTCTCTGTAAAGTAGGTCACAGAAGGTACCCTTTTAAGATTAGTTTACTGTGCCTCTGTCTAGCAGGGACACAGAAGAGATCCCATGGGTGAATTTGCGATTTCCCATCCATGCGTCAAGATTTCGCTTGAAAAGGGTGAGCGAGGGGCTATGTCTAACATGAATTGGGATTCTATTCCAGAGTGAGGGGAGCCTCTGGGAAATGAATCTGTCCCTCCAGCATGTCCTATTTATTTTTGTGCTGAGGTTTAGGTCCCTGGAGCATGTAGCTCTAAGGGACTTGGATTTTTTGAGGTGGAGCATGTCCATTAATTCTGGGTTTGACATGGCTTTGTACGTCAGGCATAGATCGCCTCTGAGTAGGCAGTAAGCAACTGAGTAGAGCTGGAGTTTCTTTAGTCAAGCTGCATAGGACATCTGTTTGTAGCCCATGATCCTCTTGGTGAGGTACTTTTGGGGTCTATCCAGTTGCTGCAGGTGTCGGGTAAGGTACATCCCAAAAGGGACATTGTATTCAATTATGGGCCTGACGAGTGACGAGTAGAGGGGCACAATGACCTCTCTTGATTTAGATGCGAACCCTTTCGTGATAAGGTGGGCTATATAGAAGGTCTTTCTAACCACTTTGGCAACGTGATTATCAAAGGAGAGATTACTATCTACGTTGCTCCCCAAATCTCTAATTACTTTTTCCGTACTTAATGGATTACCACCTATGTGATAATTTGTGGGCACCTTGTTTTTCCCAAAGGGGATGACTATGCACATTTTAGCATTTAGCTTGAGGCCGTGGCTCTGGCACCAAGCATCCGTCTCAGTGTGACCCTTTTGGGTCAGCTGGAGATTCAATTATGGCCCCCAGTTTGCAGTCATCTGCGAACTTTGTCAACCATAATTCCCCCGTGTTAGCCTGAACCTCAGAGAAGTATATACCGAACAAGAGAGGTCCCAGAACTGAGCCCTGTAACTGGTTTGAATTCAGACATGGCACCTGTGATTCTGACCACGTGGGTTCTATCTCTGAGCCAGTTTGCAACCCATCTTGTGATATAGGGGTTGATATTTATGCTGGTAAGCTTACTTATGATGCCCGAGTGGGGTATTGTGTCGAAGGCTTTTGCGAGGTCCAGGTACGCTATGTGGACTACCTTGCCCTCATCTATGGCTTTGGTAACAGTTTCAAAGAAATCAACTAGGTTTAAGAGGCAAGATCTGCCCTTAACAAAGCCGAATTGGGTAGGGTCCAGTGTCTGGAGGCTCCCAATGTCTTTGTTTATGAGTTCCATGATAATACGCTCCATAGCTTTACAGACCAGACTAGTCAGGCTTATGGGGCGATAGTTTCCGGGGTCCATTGTGGCACCACCTTTGTGGAGTGGGACTACTGTAGCAGTACGCCATTCTTTGGGTACATATCCTGTAGTAAGGCTAAGTTTGAAGAGTGACTTAATGTGAGGGTTCAGTTCTTCTTGAAGAATTTATCCCAGGATTGCCCCTTGTACTACTAATGGACAGCGGCAGATCCTAAATGATTTATCCTCCCCATGCGTCCCCTCAAATTATGTATGGTATGATCCCAGTTATTTTCATTGGGGTACTATATACTTATTGACCATGGGGTGGGTATGGCCAGTCTCTAACCAAATTGGATAGGTTAATTTAAGCACAAAAATGGAAGCTGGTTAGGTTTAAAATGACCTGCAAGGGCACATAGCCTTACTTACCTATGAACCTATGAACACCATACCTGGTATTAGTAATAGAACACTGCAATGAGACTGACTGCAGTCTGGATATCTGAATTACTGATCTGACAGTTGTGACCAGCAATGCAAACTGAGAAGAAAACCATTCATATCTCAAGTTGTGGTAACTCATAGATAAGAATAATTATAACTCAAGGATAAGAATAACTAATGAAAAATAGAGCATATTACCCTAAGGCAACATTGCTAATGAAGACCTTGATTTGACTGCCAGACTCTGCGAAATATAAGGTAAAGCCCTGACTATAATGACCCAGATGACCTACGTTCAAGCAGCGGCTCAGTCAGCTGAAGAGCTGGGCAGAGTAGGATAGGTTTATGTGATACATGCCAGATTGCCCATCCTGGGGGGTGTTAGAGGTGGTTCTGGTTGAACAATTGCCACCATGGTAGTGGAGGCTTATAAGGTACCATAACAGGCCAGGACCAGTGGCATAGGCATATTTGTCCTGAGCTACAGACATTAGCCCTTAATAGGATGTGGAAGGAGCATGCACATGCACAGAGATGGCATAGGATGCCGAGTAGTGACAGATGCTCATGTCAGTTACCAGTGCTGGACTTAAGATCTTAGTAGTAACACCTTCACTGCAATGATGCCACTGAGGGCGCAAACCACCTCCATAATTGGTTACGTAATGGTCTGTCTGGTCAGCTGTGGCCTCTGCACTGGGTGTTTGATGGTTGACAGATATAGACGTAACTCTGACTAAGACAGAGGGAGTGATGAGTACAGACTGACTACATGGCTTGAGATAAGGGGCAAGAATTCTGAACAAAGCCAAAAATAATGGGGGATCAAAGACCCCAAAATAGGGGCAATTTTTAAATATTTGAAAAACCACAACCCTTAGGAAGAAGCCAAATTGTATACCACACATTGCAGACCAGTTCCACTGAAGTGCTTTTTAGAGATTTATTATAAGTTATGGTTTTACTCTGTTAAAGGCAAGTGTGGCCGAGGCGCTAGAGACAAAATCGACTTTGTGTGATTTGGAACTGTTTTTCTGCATTTTATAATAAATCTCTAAAAGCACTTCATTGGAATTGGTCTACAATTTGTGGTATACAATTTTTAAATATTGTCCGTATAAACTTATAAAATCGATAGTATAACAGGTTTTCCATTTGCATGCATTTTTTTGAAGTGTATGGAGTGTGAAAGCCAAATATTTTTCATTATTTAGTCACTTCATTCATTAGTGTTGTGCCTAAAAACCACAAGTTTGTGAGTAACAGAACAAAAATATGAGGCAAAAATGTGGACATTCTGTTTATATCTGGGCAGTTAAAAGGTATGATGAAAGAAGAATTTCACATTGTGCACAGATTATGGACAACGCTGCGTATATCTGCTTTCTGGCTTAGTCCTACTATTTTATAGTCTAAAATACAGTTTCTAATGTTAGCCTACAGCTTGTAAATAATTTATTCACTGACCAGTCTTTACAGTTTCTCAGTTATAGTCTCTCTTGTACAGCAACTTTACAGTGAAGAAAAACAAATTCATTGCTTGGTTTGCTTCGTAAAGAAGTCATTATCAAACTTAACCTTGGGAATGCTTATGATATCTTATGCTTTGCTGTTTTGGACTAACAAAACATTGTCTTACACACTGACACTTCTAGGTTTTTAATGCGTTGTATCATAATAGCTTTGTTCACAATACATACTAGAGCCTTTGCAATAGGTAGGAAAAAAAAAAAGGCTAAGCATGACAGTGCAGTTCTTAATGTGTTGTGTTGTATGGCTGTAATCGCTGCAACCTTCATAGTGGATGGAGACAAGAAGACAAGATTAAGAAGTAGGTTTGTGTTATCCAGCTGTCTCTGGGATTTATTTCAGTAATGCTATTCCTCATACATGCAACAAATGGATTCTGGCAACACGTAGTTACTCAGCCAGAGCTCACATAAACAGAGATGGATCAGCTGTCCTTGCAACTTTCGAATGTGAAACTGGAGATTCATAAAGAACTTACACAATCAGACAGCTGACATTTATTTTCAAATCTTCATTAGCCAAGAAACAACCAGACTTTTCATATTAGTTAGTAAAATGGAGAATGGCTGATTCATGATACGGTAACACTATAAGCATTCAGCAGTTTTTGCATCTTTCGGCTTTTCCCAGTTAGGGGTCACCACAGCGGAACTCTGATCTGCAGTAGATTTTTACATACCAAGTTGCTAGCTCTGATGCAACCTTCAACGAAGGCATGCCTATTCACGCATGTCTCCACACAGAAGACGCTTTAGCTGAGAATCAAACAGGACAACATCTTACTGGGAGGCGACAACTCTACCGCAGCACCACCACTGCAGTATAAGCATTTAGCAGCAGATACGCCCTTGTCCCTAATTTTTATTATTTCAAGTCCATATAAGCATTCAGCAGTACGGACTTGAAATAATAAAAATTAGGGACAAGAGTGTGTCTGATATAGAAAAGTATGAACATTAAAAGCTAAATATTGGAGGCAAAGGTTTATCTAAAATACAAAGTGAACAGTGCTGTATCAGTAACTGTGGGACCATTACATAGTCAGTTGTTTTATTCACTTTTCTCTTTTTAATGTTAAATATATTTAGCAGTAACTTTTGTTAGATGTTAACTGATATTGCTCATTTATGGAAAACAGATGCTTTACATATGAAATGCGTTTTAATTTCTCAGCCTTTCTGTTTAAAAAATCAAGAATAAAGGCAGAAATTATTAGGCACAAAGAATCAGACTGGAGACAGATTTGAAAATATTTATATTACTCAAAGAGCGGATAGAAATAAAACTATAGCACCATCACCGTAGCATAGAGGAATAAAGCTCTGACTATGAGCCAGGCACCCCAAGGGTCAAATAGCAGCCTTGGCACAGCTGGAACTGGCATAGATGATGAGACATTGCCTGCTGCTGTCTCTTGGGGCAGGGGTTCACATGTCTGTGTTGCACTTTTCATGTAAAAATCCCCAGTGATAGAGGGCAGGGCCTTCTGAGGGTTACATCAGCTGTTGAAACACGGGAAATGCCCTTACTCAGGACCATTGCACACAAAACCCTGAGCACAAAACTAGTCATGCACAGTGGGAACTACTAAGGCTCAACCCCTACAATCCCTTGGTGAATGATGGCCCCACTTCCGTTAATTGCTCATGGGCATAAGAATTGGGCTATAGGGCTCTTGCCCCCATAGAGAAATGAATCAGCTGAAGATTTGTATCAATATGCATTTACTGAACAAATAAAAAGGCTCTAACTGTAACATATGACATTAGCTGGCAGTAATCCTAACTCATTTATCACTGTGTGAAGTTTTATAATAAACAGAGAAAAACTATGAAGTAAAAGCAAGAGTTTAGACATATATGCCTTGATTCTAATAATTAAAAAAATGCATTTAGAAAGACACAGAAACAAACTGTGTTTAGTAGTCTGTCAGTCTGGAAAGTATCTTGCTCTCATGCCTTTAGCTTGGTGTTGCAATAGCTAATTCTTCTCCTATTATGGTAAATGGATAGCAACAGTGGAAAAGTAATTATTACAACAGTGTTTGATATATGTTTATGTAGCACTTTCACTAAATAACTTATTGCATATATGCTGTCCAAAATTTGACCTTGAAAGGCATACTTAACTGCTATTGCTTCATTTCTAAATGTGACCTTCAGATGAGAAGTATGGGAAATAGTCTGAGGGAGCAGACAAAAATCTAATCTCTTTGTGTTTTGATGGACAGGATATCCGAATGGCTAAAATGTATTTTCAGTGGAAGGGTAAAGATGTAGGACACAGCAGTTGTTAGAAAAAGGGACTCTATCCTGGAAAGAGAAGGGCAAAATGAGGCAGAGCTTTATCAGTGATGCACTCACTCAAGGCAGGTAGTCAGGGAAATGATTGTTGCTAGGTCATGTGATCACCTGCCTTTTCCTTCTAACTTACCTTACTCTCTGCTGTTGCTTTTCTCTTCATTATTCATATTGACAACTGCATTCTTTCACAACATAACCGATGAATATATTATTGTATTTTCTTCCTGGTCTGACACCCAAGTTGCTGCTATGCAGTCTCTTTATATTTTCTCTGTGAGGCCTTATTCTGTTAATTTACATATTATTTCATTTGTTATCTTAGAACTTTGGGATGTCCCAGATAACAATAGCAAATAACAAAGTGAATAAGTAGCATTTGGATGGGGATTCCAGGTAAGCCAACCCTGCCCACAAGGTAAATAGGCAAACATAGTCTATGTGAAGTGCACTGAAATTAACTGAAAATCTACCTTATTCTCCCTGACAATGAATGTGGGAGATGGCTGCCCTGTAAACGTGATCATACTGGAGCAGGGAAGAAAGGTAGCTGGTTAGGGGACTATGATGGGGGGTGGTAAAAGGCTAGGACATCCACTCTCTCAAAGGCTGTTCAGAGTTTTATCCTAGTGGCTAGTCTTGGCTTAGTGGTGATTCATGTGGCTAGATTAGGCTTACCTCCCTCAGCAAACAAAGCAATGATAGGATCAGTGTTTCATACCAAGCTTATGTCCTACTAGCCTCAAAGAAACTTTAGTGTATTTACCCTGTAATGGAACTCACTTATACCCATGGATTGGTCTAGTTCCTTTTTAATTGCTAGTTGTTTCATGAGACAGGAAGTTTATTCTATACGTAAGGGAGATGCTCAGTAATGAATCAGCCCAACTTGTCACTATTGTTAATAGAGTTTTACGGCTGACTGTGTTTGTATGTGTTCATCATCCCAGAAGTATATTCTAGACAGAACATTTCAAAGAGGATGGGCCCTTTTATACCTGCAATGTAATTTCAAGCCCCCTGTCAGTAGATGATGATAAACTGAAAGCCAGGGCCTCTCAGAGTAACTATCATTTTTTTGTCATGAATCTTTCTAGCTAAATAAGGAGTTTTGTAAAACCAGAGAAATAAAAACTGAGCAAACCGATAAGATGTAAAGTAGAACAATAATCTCCATAGACTGACTACATATCCCCCCTGAAAATCATGTGAGGTACACCAAAAGCCTCCCTTACCAGTGTAGCAACCTGCTGACTAAAGAGAAGATTTTAACCCATGTGTGTGTACCAAGGTACTTTATGACAGTATCCATTCTGAATTGATTTATTTTAGTATTATAATTTGGATGATTTATTTGCTTCCCAAATGTGATTATGCTGCATGTTTTGGTGCTGAAAGTTAGGTCATTGCTTTTATACTAGGAAAGAGTTACACTCATCACCACCGCCATTTGACTATTGATACTTCTGTGGGGGGATGCAGCAGTACCAGTCATACAAAGGGTGTTGGTGTCAATACTGGCATATGAAAAAAGATACCAAAAAGCAGAGACCTGAATATTGATACCTTTGGCATCCCATTGTGACCTCTGTTGGAAAGGTCATTAGACCACTTATCTTTATTAATTGGCATCTTCCAGAAAGGTAGTTGGCTAACCAGTGTATCTAATATTAACTTTGAGCTATTTGAGTTTATTTTGTATAATCTCTGTTTGTGTGGGATGGTGCTGAATGCTTTGACAAGATGGAAACAGACATATTGGGCTATCAAACTCTCATGTCGGACATAGTAACTTCCTTCAACAAGGTTTGATAGGCATGGTTTATACCTCAAAACCCTTACTGATGCCTACCTTTGTAGAGCTAATTAGCAGTATCCTTCCTTCCAGAAGTATCTAATCCACAACTCTGCAGATGATATTGGTTAAGCTAAATGGTCTCTAATATTCTGAATCCACTATTATGCCTGTGACCTTTGTTACCTTGTTTTAGGAATGAAGTAAAAGGTGAGATTTATGTTTAATAAGGTGTGAAGATGAGCAGTAGGTCTCTGATGGGGTTGTTTAAAACTGTTGATAAAATAGCCAGGGTAATTGCCTTAGCACAATGCACTGGTGTGTGTGTGTGTGTGTGTGTGTGTGTGTGTGTGTGTGTGTGTGTGTGTGTGTGTGTGTGTGTGTGTGTGTGTGTGTGTGTGCGTGTGTGCGTGTGTGTGTGTGTGTGTGTGTGTGTGTGTGTGTGTGTGTGTGTGTATGTGTGTGTGTTTTCCTTAGATAAGGCTTCCACAATCTAATTTTGGGCAATATATGAATGTTCATAGTCTGAGTTATGTTGCAGGGTTACAGAGTCCACCAGATTGCTTGAATGAGAACAGAATTTACTTGCAAGCATGTTAGAAATATCTTGGAGTTGAGTGTATTGCCCCATTGCCCTACTGACCTGAAGAGTACTACAGGACAGGGAATTACTCATAGTTTTCCTAACATAGCTGCTTAATATCCTCAGTCTTTGTAGTGAATGGATGTTTGTGAGGCCTGAGTTGTTTCATTATTTTTGAACATTATTTGTTTGGCTAGCCTGATGTGTTAGCTGGCAAAGGGAATGCTTTGCAACAGAAGTGCAGCTATTTTGTTGTTATGTAGTTTGCTAATGCTATTGTTCGCCCAATGCATTTTTTCTTGAATTCCCCATATATGTATCAAATGAGGATGCAATTAGTAAGGCACTCATTAAGGGTGCTATAAGAGCTCTCACTTTTCTCATTTGGGTAGGACTTATTTATTTATTTATTTAGTTTCGGGTACTACACTGATCACAGTAGATCATTTGCAGGTGCAGCTTGGGTGAAGGAATTAAAAAAAAATAAGGCAGACCAAATTCTCAAACACAAAAGGTAGAACATTCCACAGACAATTAATACAATATGTAAATATTATTAACAGAGCAGAAAACAAATGTGAATTCATTTTTAGTAGTAAATGTTGTTGGGTCTTTCGGCTTTTCCCGGTTAGGGGTCGCCACAGCGGAACTCCGGTCTGCTAATGATTGGTAGTAGATTTTTACGTGCCGAGTTGCCAGCCCTGACGCACAACCCTCAACGAAGGGACACCCATTCATGCATGTCTCCACACAGAAGACGCACTAGCTGAGAATCGAACAGGACAACTTCTTACTGTGAGGCGACAACACTACCGCAGCGCCACCACAGCATTTTTAGTAGTAAATATGAGAGGGAAACAGCAGCTGAGAACAGGGTCTCAAAGTAGAAGTGATGCAGATGAGAAAGTTGTCAGGTTATGTGTCTATAGGAAAAGCACTCGCTGTCAGAATTTTGATGGAGGTGGTCTTTTGAGTTGAGCTCTGAAGGTGGGGAAAGAGGAGACTTCCTTTTGGTGAAGAAGGAGGCATTGCCAGAATTTGGTGCAAGAATGGGGAAATAATGGTTAGTGCAATGCAGTTTAGTTTGGGGTATCTGAGGTGAGGGAGTTAATTGGGAGAGATAGTAGGGAGTGGTTTTATTATGGACTTTGTCTGTTTGTGAAATCTCTGAAATGGGAGCCTTACTATTTGGTGAATGGTTCCTCATGAATTGCAGTGTCCTCAAACTTGAGTAAATTCAATAACCTCTCAATGTTTTGGTATTAGTCAGCTGCATTGTAAAATCAAAGTATTGTATGGAGGTGTTTAATTTTAAAAGGTGTTACTGATTTCCATCTGTTTGTGCAAGTACAGTAAGTGTATACAAAGTAAGGGGGGTTTGTGATAATCCCCCTACTACATGGGGGTTCAGCTGGGTGACTTTTTACCATGGAAAAATGTTTTTATTTCGTGTTATCTTCAGTTTTGGTGTGTATGTTTTCAATTACTTTGAAAGTTACTTACTCACCTATTATAATTGTCAGGTAGCTTTGTCCTCCTTAAGGGGCTAATGTGTAATATCCTGTTATTGTTCTCCTGTGTGATGGATTACCAGTTTTTCTATATGCATTCAGGAATGCATATATCAGTTACTACCCTGCTTCAGGAAGCCAGTTTTAACAAGATCATTCAGATGTGTTGTGCCTGCATGTTTCTAATTTTATGGGTAACCCTAATGGTACCATGTTGGTGTTGATATTAAAAGAAATTGATTTGATTTTTGCAGTCTTCAGTGGTCCTTGGTTTGATTGTTAGTGCACAAACTGGTACAATCATCCACAGCTTGCTTGTATTGCTCAAGGTCAACCTAAATACTGCTCTTTCTACCAATCTGACTATGTGCAGAGAGCCATGTTGGCTTTACGTAAGGGATGCATACAAACTAACCTAAGGTCACAATGTGTTTGTGCCTTTCCAATATATAAGAAAAGAATGAGAAGTTAGGTAAGTCAGTAGTTTTCTGCTGAATTTTTCTGTTAAATTATAGTTAGATGGTGGTTCAATTCACGCCATTCAAAATTATGAAGGAAAGAACACCTATAGGTTCTACCATGGTGATGTTCTGCAAATCTTGATATAACCTTCTTCCAGTTTCTGAAAAAGAAGAGATTGCAAGTCAGTGGGAATATGCAGGGGATAGAAAGGAGATAAAAGTAAATATTTTCATATAAAGGAGAACCAAGAACTGCTAGTAAGAAACCCCAAGGCCTATGAAGCTTCCAGAGTTACTGAGTTGTCTGAGCTGGTATAGTATTTAGATATTCCTCCAGACTTGGTGGATTATCATTGATAGAACTAACTATTTAAACACTGGAACAAACAAAGGAATATATGGCTAGGGGTTTGTACTTTGGACATGATAGGATCACCATTTAATTGTTAAAATCCTTGCATGTAAAAAAATAAAGAAAGCGTTTTGTGATAGTGTTGCGACATAGCACAGGATCACTAAGCAAAGACTTTATGGAACTGAATGTGCTCTGATGTTTAGAGTTAATGGTAGGTAGGTACCACCAGTGATGAGGAAGGTAGACTCATCAATGTAATAGACCAGTCTGGCCCTGTTGACTGCCTAGGATAAATGGCAGGTGAAGAAAGACACTGGCATCACACATGATACACTTAGCTGTATGTTCAGTGTTGCTAGTGAGCCATCTAGATTTATGAGAAAGACCCCTTGTGAGCCTAGAAGTCCCAGAATTTGCTATGGATGACCACTGAAATAGCTTAGGGATGTTTTAGAAGAGTACTCAGACAACCTAGCTATAGTTTGAATGCTTATAGAGGCAATTAGTGACATCAAGAAGAGGTGTGTCTTGGTGCACATGATAACCTTCCATTAAAAATGAAAGAAAACATTAGCAAGAATGGAAATGCTAAAAAAAAAAAAAAAAAAAAAAAAAAAAAAACAGTGTGTCCTTCTGCTGCTGGTGGCCAGAGGTCAATTTGGGGGAAGGAAAACCAAGTGTCTGATACTAGCTTGTCCAAGTAGGTGTAACTAATGAAATTGTTTTTTTTTCAGTTATGATACAGAATCAGAATTGCCTAGACATAGTAAGGCCTTGCTGAATCTAATTATGATGGCTGCCAAAAAGCAATTACTAGAAAATGTAAATCAAAGTCTAAACCAACGTTACTAGAAGTATCAAGAATAGTCATATAGATAAAACAACTAGAATTGGGATCTTTAGAAAAGGGTAGAAGAAAATTACATAGGAAAAATGGGAATTGTGGGATCAATACATGCAGAGGAGGAACAAGGTTTAAGAGAAGGTAGGATTTGAATGAGCTATGTAATGGTTGACTGACAATGACTAGATATGTTAAAAGTGATGTATAATGTTGGCAGCTACAGTTGTATCAGCATAGTTTGGAATGTATAATGTTTGCAACTGAGATTGTGTCAGTATGGTTTATTTTCATTTATATAAATGTAACATTGCCTATGTCATATGTGATAATTTAATAAAGATGGTTCTTGTTTAAAACAAAAAGCCTCGTCCCTCTTCTCAGCACCATAAAAGCTACTAAGGGGCAACCTGTGTTTAACATATAGGGCTTCAACAGACCCTTTTTTGTCAGAACTATTACTCATTTACAAGTCTAGTGGTATCATAAACGTCCACTCAAGGGATCTTAAAATCTCTTTTGCAAAATAAATAGAATATGTTGGAGGGACAGGCTTTTATCAGAGAGAGCATGGAACTATCTTCCATTCCACATAAAGCAAAGTACTTCACGTACTCTGTTTAAACATACTTCTTTTACTCTATTCAGATGTAATTTGGATGAATGGATGGTTAACCATAAACTCACCCCAGTTTAGTACCCTTTCCCTCAAAGATAAGGGAAACATATAAATGTCCCAGCATATCATTGTTTGACCCATCTCTGGGTTACTCATCTGCAAAATCAATAGCCTAGTTAGTACTTATGAACCTATGACCTAAGCATAGGAGGCATCATTGTATAGAAGTTCATTTTTTCTGTCAAGTTGCTATCCCTAGCAATAAAAATGAAAATATTTCCTGGTTAATGATGTTTTAATCCCATCTTCTTGAAATTAAGCTCAATTGAGAAGAGGAACTATGAGTTAGTAGGAAAAATAAGAACCAAAAAACAATAAACACATAAATAAAATAAATAAAAGGGAGATGTTATCACCATTTAAAAATACATTATTGTAATGTTTCTTTAAATTATATTCAAAAATATATCCTTGACCATTCAGTCATAAGGAATAGCTAATTATACAATGACCCCCCCCATTAATATTCAAAAACTGATTGGTCAGCGTGCACGTTATAAATCAGAGTTATAGTAATGGAAAAAGGTCCGGTCGCCCGGACTTTTTCCATTACTATAACTCTTTTTTTACAGCAACGGAGAACGCAAGATCTCCATTGCTTCACACTGTCTCGCTATGTTAAATGAGTTTAACACAGTGAGACAGCTTTAAAAAAAGCAACGGAGATTCTCCGTTACTTTTCTTAAAGCTGTCTCACTATGTTAAACTCCTTTAACATAGTCAGACAGTTTGTAAAAAGCAACGGAGATTCTCCGTTGCTTTTTTTAAAGCTGTCTCGCTATGTTAAACCCATTTAACATAGCAAAACAGTTTGTAAAAAGCAACAGAGATCTTGCTTTCTCCGTTGCTTTTGCCCACAGCTCTGATGTACTGTGTAGGCATACGCATGCGCAGTACATCAGAACTGCCGAAGAATACCAGACAGCTGCGGAAGGGCAGCAAGGAGGCATTATACAATGCCATTATTTAAGAAAAGTAATTATTTTTTTCTTAAATAATGTCATTGTATAATAGCAATAATCCCCTTCTGGGTGTGGGTAATGCTGGATTTACCCACTGTTGTCTTTGTTTGGCCACTCGGGCTTCGCCCTCGTGACCAAACCACACCAACCGTGGGTAAATCCAGCATTACCCACACCCAGGCATGGGTTATTGCTATAATAATACATGAGTTATGAAATGTCATCCCAGACTTAAAAAAGCTCTACTAATTTTTGTCATTCTACCTGTAAACATACATATTCACAGTACTTGTGTATGAGTGAGAAATTCTCCATATCACACATGCTTCCTCAATTAATCCTAAATCTCCGAATGAAGCAAGCATTGTGGATTTCTAAATTTTATACAATGAGACATTTTAATTTTATTTTATTAATTTGTCTTATTTACATTTGCTAAAAAAGAAGAGTATAGGCATATCTTTGGGTTACCACACATTCCTTTCAAAATAAACATGTTAATGGTGCTGAAGGTTGAGTAGAGGTGCAAAATGCAATGTGCTTTAACATGGTGTAAGTCTCAAAGACTTCCATGAAAAAGTGATAGATGTAACATACTGATGCCCGACAATGCTATTGTCATGAAATCACAACCAGACAGTACTAATACATCAGTTCGCTTAAGCACTTTTGCATGGATCTCTTACTGAACATGAAGACTTGACTCACTCCTGGATCTTTTAGGCTCTGTAGACATTTTCTGACAGGATCTATTCAAATAATGATTTGTGCTGACTCAAACAGCTACCAGTTAGTGCTTCTTTAAGATCTGAAGTGCCTTTTTCAGGACTGCTGTTGATGCATATTTTAGCCTTCAAGGGAAGCCTAATCTTTAAAGCAGTTTGAGAAAATTCAGAAATTGATATTCACTTTTACATCAAGATGCTTTTAATTCATGGTAATTTCCTTTCCTCATGAATAGCACTGATGGGTCAGTTAATTACATCATAGTATTTTATTACATCATTTGCATTTTATGCACCATTCTTTTTCTGGTCCATTTTCTTATTAATTAACAGGATGTGAAGTACTTCTGCAGATAAGAGACAATGTTTCTGTTTTGCTAAAAATCCTGATAAACCATTTCATTTCTTAGATGCATGTATGAGTATAAATGGAAAATGCCAGGAATTTGGCCATTTCTGACTTTAGTCATCTATACCCCTAAATTTCTGTCTTGAAATCTGGATATGATTAAATTGTATCTTTATTATCCAGATAATCATTTGTACAGTTTCGGAGTCATGGAAGGCAACACATGATTTTAAATTTCCCATGACTGCAAACCAGAGCAAATATCAGTCAAATGAAGATTCTAGCACATCAACTTGTTGCCTGTTCACTCAAAATCTGAAACACTAACCAATGCTGTTGAAGTAAATGCTTAATTTTTTCCTATTTTTCCTATCTGTTCTATTTTTGTCAATTTGGACATCATTCTGAACTTGTCTGGTAATTTATTATCCCAGTAAAATTAAAGAAAAATTTGCTATGGCTTTTCCAGAACTTTTTCTGAGATATCTTTCAATACATCGATGATTGGCTCATCAATGGAACCACAGGAACATTCATTTTTGGTGTTGAATTTGAAGTTATATATCAACTATCAACAAGACTTAATGGCTGAAAACATAAGAATTCATGAACGCATGAGACAGACAGTTTACCCTACTGAGAGAGCTGGAGAATGTTAGGTGATGGTTATGCAGAGATATCAGCTTATCTTATATGTAGGGCATGTCAGTGAATGAACTAGTCAGCCAAGCAGTTACTGACTTCTTTCAGATTCTTGGCCTACCAGTTAGGATGAAATGAAGCTCATGTATTATGGATTCCTAAAAGTAAGGTGAATAATGACATTCCAGGTATGCTTAGAACATGTAAAAACATAGCAGATTAACAAAAAATATAAGGCAATAATGTGAATAGTCCTGGGTTTGAGTCCCTCACTATACATTTGCCTACTGTGTGACTCAAATCACATGACAAAATGTTGTTTCTGTGTTCTCCTTGAAAATAAATATTTATGTCTAGCAAGTTTACAAGTTCAACAGTAAAAGAAGAAAAGTATTTCCATATGTCTTGCTTACAAGAAACAATGGAGTGCCTTCAAACTACCTAACTACAACCGACATAATAACTTCTAGGCTCCTTTTCCTAAAGTTGATCTATTCTAATTATGGTCTCATCTAGTCATGCAAATGTTTACACTAAGTTACAATGACATCTGTGTGAATTCATATACATAGTGCTGAAGTACTTTTAGGGCATTATGTCATTTTTAATCCCCTGCTGTTCAAAGTAGAGGGAGAGAACACCTGCAGGGGAAAAACTGATTTAGACATACCATTTAGCATTAGCTGCAAGAGACCACCATATATCATTTTCAGAATCAAGACAAATTAAATCAAAACATAAATTGCATCATGCAGATGAATGGGGAAAAATAAATGAGACTTTTATATATGTTTCATTAACTATACCTTTCATATGGCCTATGTAAAATCAGCTGGAATTAAACTGCCTAACCCTACAATGGCCAAGTGGCCTTTTTAGGGGATTTCTTGTTTACTTAAAATATGAAAAAGCATTGTGCAGCTTATCATAACATGAAGTTAATGGTATGACAGTTTTTTATGAATGGCTTCTCATTCAGCTTACAGCCATTAACTTTATATGTATAACTTTATCAAGCACAGCAGGATATGAATTCTGCATTTACATCTCTGTACTTAAAAAAAACATGCTTTAACTTACACTGTGCTAAAGGTTGTAGTAATGGAAGGCAATTATTTAGATAATTTCTTTGAATAGTTATTTTTTGATGTAAAGGTCTTCTAAATTTTCTTAACAAAGAGAAAGAAAACACAGAGAGAGATAGAAAGAGACAGAAGGAGAGAAAAATAATGTGCAGTATTAATGTCTGCCTTTTTTATGTATGCTATAACTGTAAGTATATGTTTTCCTATTTATAAAACTGACATAAAATTGTAAAATGTATTCAGTTTGCTTAAATATCCATGTCTACGCATAGCCCACATCAGTTTTGTTTGTGGTGTTTTAGTGCCAACAGAATCTGAATATCTTAGTTGATTTCCCTTATGCACAGTATGAATTATTTGGATTAATAATTACAGAATAAACACTGTTCATGAACAGTAGATCAAGAGATGTTTTTCTCACTGGTCTTATGAAAAGCCTATACAGAACGACACATAGAGACATATACTTATAGAATGCTACTTGGCCTAAAGCCAAGGCCCCTTAAAGTAGTCTATCAATTGCATTTACTGCTTTGCACTTTGGCTACTAAAGGACTTGTGACTTATAGAATGCTACTTGGCCTAAAGCCAAGGCCCCTTAAAGTAGTCTATCAATTGCATTTACTGCTTTGCACTTTGGCTACTAAAGGACTTGTGATGTGTTTGGCTTATCCACTAAGAGAGATTCAAAGAGCCACTCTGAATACTGACTCCCCCTGATTAATAGAGTAAGAGAGTAATGACTCTGAGTAGTAGTGACTTTTGAAGGCTAGAAATGAGGCTACTTGGTTTGTGTATATTAATTTATGTTATTATTTATTTATTATTATTTTATTTTACATTTGTTAACTGGGAAAGTCCGACTGGACATGTGTCTTTTTTTCAGTGGAGGCCTGGGGAGAAAAGCTCCATGTACAGAGTAAAATATTACACTAGACTGTTAAAATACAGTTGGATTACACGCAAGCATATATAACATGCATACATTTTTATGTCTATTAATAATCCCGTTGAAAAATAATACCTTACAAAGACAGAGTTTAAACATCAAACACTTCAGAGTAGTTGGGTTATATATACATTATAATAATGCAGGTAGGATGAGATATGTGTTAATGATAGAGTGGATAGGAAGAGTTCTGAGTAGAGGGGAGAGGGGATAGCTAGTAGGTGGCAAAGGTCGAGTTAGGGTAAGTAGAAAAGTTGTAGGCATGCAGAGAATGAAGAATAAAGCTAAGGGTGTTAGTAGTGTGTTAGTAGTGTTAGTAATGAAAGGTGGGATGCATAGGAAGTCAGTTGGATTAAGGAAAGGAAGAGAACACTAAGTGGGAGAAGCAGAAAGATGTGAGAGGGGAGGTGTTACTGGAGTAGTAGAGCAAGGAAAGGTGAGGTAGTGGGGTGGCTAGAGTGAATAGAGGGGGATAGAGATGTATTAGTAGGTTGAAATTACTAATTTGAGATTAGTCAGGGTTGACTATATGGATATAACATGAGCCCCAGAACTGTAGTAGAGATTTACCACTATAATTAGTAATATAATAATAATAATATAATAATATAATATAAACTTCGGCAAATGCTCCACCGCATCAGCTCTGTTCTTGGTGTCCCCTCCAGTAGTGTGCACGCCAAATTTTAGTTCCATTCCTCAGTTCTCACTACTTCTGTGTTCTGGACTGTAAGAAGCAACTACCAACACCCCTCCCATGATACAACAATACTTGCAGCTGGGAAAGAACTTGGCAAACAAATTCTGCATCTGTATTTTAGTTCCATTCCTTAAGTCTCTCTACTTCTGTGTCCTTGCACTGTAAGAAACAACTGCCTGCAACCCTCCCATGATATAATGATTCTCACGGCTGGGAAAGAACTTGGCAAAGAAATCCTGCTGCAGTATATGTTACTGAGGTTTACTAAACTGACCTAACTAAACTTCTCTAAGTGAAATACGCTAGACTCTGGCCTGCACACTACTGGACCCACTCCGCTCTCCTCATCGACTATTCACCTTTGTCTTTCCTCTCTCATTACACCCTGCCTGAAATGAAGAAATCCAAACTGAAAGACTACCTTTGATTTAATTAGGCATTTATCTTATTTTTTTTGTCTCCCAAAAATAAATAAAAAAAATAAATAAACAACACAAAACTACAGTGTGTATCAAAGTTTTCTGGTTAATTACCCCTTCCATTCTCTAGCCTTGCTTACTCAAAGATTTTTGCTGGCAACTTTGTAGAAAGGGGCACTTGTTCTACTTACCTGGAGAACTAAGACAACTGATTGTCTCTATCACTCTACATCATCCACATCGTCGTGTGGCTCAACCTGCTCTGTTCGCCCACACTACACTTGGGCTCACTCCGCTCCCCTACTCTACCCCCAGTTCCCAACCACCCCCACTTACTGTACTTTTATACTATAACTGCTCCAATCACACCTCCCAACTGACACACACTTTCTGTCTCATAACAACCAACCCCTACCCACTACCCCTGACACTCCTACAACTACCACACCCCTCTTTACCTAACTCCAACCCACTACTTAACTTTCCTGTACTCTAACCTCCTCTCTCTAACTTCCATACTTATCAACCCATACCCTAACCACTTAAATTACATCCCAAACACCACCCCTCAAAGAACATCTCCATCTAATTTTTCTTCTCCCTAAACCTACCCCATTCCTCCACCACCTCCTTAATCATGCTGCTCTACTCTCTATTAAGTTCTCTACTCCTACTCCTCTCTATATCTACATGCTACCATAACAACCTCTATGACACCAACTCTTCCCCAAACCTCTGCTACTCACTAAAGGCACTTGGTACTATTCACACATTCAATATCTCTCCTTCTGTATTTAATCACCCAAATGCCCTCCTTTACAAAATCAAGCTACCACTGCTCCTTTCACTCTGTCCATGCAAGCCATACCCTATGAAAACATTATACTGGGTGATGCTAACATTGATTGAATTACAACATCCTCAGACCCTCTAAACTTGAGTATTAATCTCCTTGGTTTTACCCAACTAACCACCAGCCTTAGCCATGTAAATAAACACTCTAACACTGGCACCATACTAGACTGGCTACTTGCATCCTATCCCCATCTCTATCACAACCCTTGTACCCTACCTGACACCTTAAGTGACCACCTTCCCATGTGCATCCTACTACACACCCTCTACCTGTTCCTAGAATGCCAGAAACTCCAGAAACTCCCTGATTTTAACTCAGACCACTTTAACCAAACTC
The DNA here is from genome assembly GCF_019279795.1 of Protopterus annectens. NCBI lineage: Eukaryota > Metazoa > Chordata > Ceratodontiformes > Protopteridae > Protopterus > Protopterus annectens. Next base: position 1,885,869,424 of record NC_056741.1, on the reverse strand, counting down.
TCTCCACAATTAACTGGTCCTTCCTCCACCTCCCCCCTAGAAGAAGCTACCTTAAAATTTAATAAAATCTTCCTTGACACCTTTAACTCTTTAGCCCCCATCAGAAAAATAAGAATAAAGTCAAATTATGCCTCCTGGCTCACTTATTCTACTCGATCTTTAATGTACAAGACAGACAACGCATGGAAAAACTGGATCAACACTAACTCTCCCCTTTTCATACAAAGCTACAAGGAACTATGCAATTTAACCAAAAAACAGGAAAGTACAATAAGATAAAATACTACCAAAAGCCACTTAACAACTCCCACTCAAATCCCTAAAAATTCTGGAACTAAGTCAACAAACTCCTACACCCAGGCCAGCCCTCCTCACCTAACCCCTACCCAAACTGTTCAGATATTGACAACACTTTCTTCATCAATATCATCAAAAACCTCACACTTCACACCAATTCCTCTAATAACTCTACCCCTCTTACTCCACAAACCCCCAGTGCCTCCTTCTCATTTAAGCCTGTCCCCACAGCCTACATAAAATTTCTACTCAACAAATTTAAAAACTGCTACCCATCTGCAGACAACTTACCCCCAGTCTTCCTAAAACTAGCAGCAAACTCCATTGTTTTATCCAATTTCTAAACTTATCAATAGATCCCTTCAAGAATCAATTGTACCTGACATCTGGAAAAAGTTCTACACCATACCCATACACAAAGGAGGGCACTCAAATGACCCCTCTAATTTCAGACTCATAGCTATTTTGTCTCCACTTTCAAAACTACAGGAAAATGTATTCACAAGCAACTACTAGACTACCTACTCCAGGAAAACGTACTTACACCCACCCAGCATGGCTTTCACCCCTACCACAGCACAGCTACTGCTTTATTAACCTTTACTCAAGCCATTGCCAAAACCCGGGACAACAACAGATTAACCTTTTGCCTATTCCTTGACTTCTCTAAAGCCTTTGACACTGTTTCATACAATAAACTTCTAGCCAAACCTGTTGACCTTAATATCTCCAACTCCACTCTATCCTGATTCTCCAGCTATCTCTCTAACTGGCTTCAGTCTGTAAGATGGCATACTGCTCTCTCCGTGTTGACCTTAATATCTCCAACTCCACTCTATCCTGATTCTCCAGCTATCTCTCTAACTGGCTTCAGTCTGTAAGATGGCATACTGCTCTCTCCCTCTTCCTCTCAGTCCAAGTAGGAGTTCCTCAAGGCTTCATCGTTGGACCCTTACTTTTCAACATCTTCACTAATAACCTCTACACCTCTCTTCCTCAGTCTACACTAATACAATATGCTGATGACTCCACTATTATCTCTACCTCTGACAATATTGACCAGCTTCTCACTATCACCCAGGAATCTTTCACCTTAGTTGAAAAATGGCTAGCTACCAACTAAATCATACTTAATCCCAACAAAACCAAGCTCCTCCTATTTCTTCTGAAATCACTCTCTCCATCTAAGAATACCTTCTCCATCACATCCCTGAACAACACAATTATCAAAGTTGAGCCCTAGACTAAACTACCAGGAGTAATAATTGACGATCAATTAAAATTCAATATCCGTATACAACAAGCTATCAAAAAAAAACAACCAAAAGCTAGGTCTATTCTAAAGGAACAAAAATTTCCTCTCCAATGAATCTAAAGTCTCCCTAGCTAAAACCTAACTCCTACCCACCCTACTCAACATAGCCTCACTTCTAATAAATCTTCGATCTAACCTTCTAACCAAGCTTTAGCAAACATTCAGCAAAATCCCAAGGTTTGCAGCCAGTCTCCCCTATCGATCTCACCATTGCCAATCTTTAAACCTTCATTGGCTAGAATTCCATCAACAGCTCCTCCTCCCCAACTAAACATAGCTCACTCCATCATACACAGACCTATAGCTTGTCCTGTACTATCATCCCTCTTAACTTCATACACCCCATGCCGCATCCTCAGAAGCTCAGACCAACACCTCCTGGCAATACACAAACCAAAAAAAACAACTTTACAGCTACTCTGTGGCTGATTCCTCAAATAAAGCTTTTCTGCCCCTTAGAACTACACCCAATGCCAACTGCTTCAAACAATCCTTAAAACTCTTTCTCCTAAATGCTAGGACTTGCATATGTCATGACCCAACTTAAGCATCTCCGCAAATTTTCCACCCATACCAGTATGGTTCTATATCAGTTTATTGAAAGCTGATAACATCGAATGCTAGTTGATCGACCACAAAAGGTCGAACAACCAAAATAGCGAAGACATGGAACAGCAATTTTTTTCCCAGGGAAAAAAATTGCTGTTCCGTAAAAAAAAAAAAACACAACATAAAATGGGAGCTTTGCCCCCCCCCACTACTTAAATATACCAACTCTGAGATCGCACCACAGTGGAGAAAATGGAAAACTCCCAACAATGGCCCAGCAATTTTTTTCCCTTGAAAAAAAAATCGCTGTTCCGTGTCTTCACTATTTTGGTGGTTCGACCTTTAGAGGTCAATCAACTAGCGTTCGATGTTATCAGCTTTCGATAAGCTGATATAGACCCTTACAGTACAACTCTACTGTCAATCAACCTTCTTGCCTTCATATCCTCATCCCTCTATGTAGTGCTAAATCTAATGATAAGAGACTTGAACTTGTGCATTCTTATTTATAGGTAGCTCTTCCGATCTGCGGTGGTGGTGCTGCGGTAGCATTGTTGCCTTACAGTAAGAAGCTGATTGGTTCAACTCTCAGCTAGAGCGTCTTCTGCGTAGAGCCATGCTTGAATGGGCGTACCTTCATTGAAGGTTGTGCGTCAGGGCTGGCAACTCAGCACGTAAAAATCAACTGCCAATCATTAGCGGACCGGAGTTCTGCTGTGGCGACCCCTAACCGGGAAAAGCCGAAAGACACAACATTTATAGGTAGCTCTTAGCTATCTCATGACTGTGCCTGTTTTGTACTGCATTGTATAATACTCATATGTATTTGCCATTTTAATATTGTTTTTCTTCTTCCTCATCTCTCTTATAATTATCTAATGTTTTAAGCTGTTTGCTACTCCTTTTGATTGTTTTTATAATTATGTGGCTATTGTTGTAAAATGTATATTAAATGTACTGGAGATTTTCTCCCCATGTCTCTACTGAAAAAGGGCTCTTGCCCAGTTAGACCAACCTGGTCAACAAATGTCAAAATAAAATAAGTAAAAAAATAAATAAATAATTTACTATGATAATCACACACAAAAAGAAGAACCGGTGCTTGAAGATCACACTACAGGATATGCAGAGAACAGTGCAGGAATAAGATGCAGGGAGTATGCTAACACATTGCAAGTACTAGGCTAGACAAATCTCAAAAACAGTTAATTCAGGTTGTTATGCATACATATGCTGTGCTATATCAAGGCACACAGAGCATGCGACCTAGATGAAAAATACTCTCTGATTGATAATCTGGTGAGGTAGCGTTAGTATTTACTCTCTGTCATGGGGAAATGTCCAACATCACCAACAGCAGTAACACCAGCAGACGGCAGTTTGTTTAATATAGCATTTAATATGGTTTACACACTTTTCCATTTATAGAGATCTGTGGTGTCCTCAGCCCATTTTGCTTCCTGTAAGGCAATTAGCTTCAGGTGTACAGATAGGATTTTTGGAATCACACACCATATTTTAGAGTTTCCCTGTTGTTCTCATGCCCATCCTGCAACCTAACCACATCTCCTACTAACAGGCAAACCTCTAACTGAGACTCTATCCATAGTACACCTCTATACCTCTTTCATCTCATACCCAATAAAGCTAAGTACACTACATTCTTTATTATTTTACCCATTCCTTCACCTCTGCTCTCCCTTTACCAGTTTTATCTACTCCCCTACCTCCACCATCCAATCATAACTTCCACATATGAGCCCACCTTTCTGTGCAATCTCTCTCCTGATAAACTACCTCCTTACCTCCTTTCTCACCCTTCCTCAACATGCGTCACATACTTATTACTACTTCTTTTCGTCTTCTCTCTCATAATCTCATGCCAAACTAACCCATCACCTATGCACTTAACTCCCACTCTTACTCACCTACTAAAAAATATTGAAACACCCCAGACTTTCTCAATAGCTCCCTCATTATTCAACTTCTCAAACGCAGTCCTACAGAAGATCAAAATACTCCTTCACCTCACCACACACACCCTCAAATCTAAACCAAAATACCATACTTACTGCTCTAACATTGCTCCACTAACTCTATTTACCCAGAATGTATTACTGTCAGGAGATATCCACCCAAACCCTGGCCTCAAATTCTGCTCATCTCTTCTTACCCACCCCTCACCTCTTCTCCCTCCCCCTTCTCCCCCTCACTCCTCTACCAAATCAAAAAGCCCAACCATACTCTCAATGAACATTCAAAGCATTCTCAACAAAGTCAGTGAATTCCATTCTTGGCTAGCCCATCATAATTCTGACATAGTAACTCTCTCTCCAAAACGTGGCTTAAATCCCATATGTCAGATAATGAATTTCTACTGCCCCTGGATATAATATCTTCCACTTGGATATGATTCATAAAAAAGGAGTTACTATACTCTACTTTGATCAACTTAATCTGTCTTCTTTGTTTATCTCACTCCCCAGCGTTCACCTTGCTGATCCCCTAATAATAAATAAATTGAACAATCATAAAAAGCTTGCTATTGCTGCCATATATTCCCCCAGGTAATAACATCCCCATTCTTAAACAAGTTCTCTCTTGAATCTCTCACTCTATATCTTATGAAGGATTTACTTCATAATCTTGAAATACTGAAATATCAAATTTCAGTATCACGAAACTATGAAGTCAAATACCCTAAACACCAAACATACACAAACCCGATACCCAAAATTGCGAATCCACAAAATCCTGAAAAACACACATCACACACTACAAAACACATAATACACAAATGTACATACCTCCCAATACTTCCTTACAACAAACATAACACACACGCACACAACCAAACACATACACACACCTACCCTTAGTATATGCAGAGGGGGCAAGCCCCCTGCACCCCCCACACCCCCTACTTATATATACTAACTTCGAGGTCACACAACACTCCATAACACACACAACCCAGTACCATACATTCCACACACCCCTGCACAAACACACATCACATACACACAGACACCAGCACTCCCAACACTAATACATTCACTCTGCACAACATACCCTAACTCACACCTCAAACATCCCAACACACTCAAACACACCCAAACTCTCCCCAACACCCTAAAAAGTGCTCTTACCTAATGGGCTATCCATACCACGGGTTTGACATTCTGCATTTGACATTTCCGGGTTTGTGGTTTCCGTCCATTCGACTTTACAGGCTCGAAATTCTAAAATTCGATATTTTAGCATTTCGAGCATGTAAAGTGAACCCCTTATGAAACAGTATTCCTGTGTGATGTTAACATTGATTGGAAGTCCCTGATCACGAACTCCCCAAACTATAGCATAAATCTTCACAGCTTCTCACAACTATTCTCAACCCCCACCTGGCTCAACAAGCCAACCAACTCCAGCTCTACTCTAGCATTTTATCCAAACCTCTGCCATACCTCCAGCACACTGCCTGATCCAGTAAGTGACCACCTGCCCATCTGCATGCAAAGATCCTCCCTCCATCTCAGTAGGACTCACAAATACAAGGAGTGCCATAGTCTATCTAGCTTTAACCCAGATGTATTTAATGACAGACTCTCCTCCATCAACTGGTCCTTCCTTTTTGACTTACCCCTTAATGATGCCATACACACATTTAACCTCATCTTTCTAAACATTCTCAACTCCCTTGCAACCCCTTAGGAAAATAAGAGTAAAAGCACTATTTGCTCCCAGGCTTTCATAGTCCACTTGCTCTCCAACGCACAAGATATATAAAACCTGGAAAAACTGGCTAAAAAATAAATCCCTTACCCACTTTCAAACCTAAAAAGAAGTCAGAAACCTTACCAAAAAAATGGTCAATAACAATAAGAAAAGTTTCTACTTAAAGCACAAACAAACCACCACAGCAATCCTAAAAATGTTCTGGAATACAATCAATAAGATTTTCTACCCAGGTAGCCCCAGCATACCTAACCAATGCCCCAACAACTCTCCCCTCAAAACTGCCACCATACTTAACTCCTACTTTATTAAGTAACCCAGAATAACCACACTTCCAATTTCATGATTTCACCTCTTCCATCAACCTACAAAACCCCCTCCTCTCTTAAGCCAGTCCCCACAGCTTACATAAAATCTCTTTTCAGCAAATTAAAAATTATTCTCCCTCAGCTGATAACGTACCTCCCCTCTTCCTAAAGCTTGCAGCTAGCTCAATAGCCTACCCTATCTCTATTCTGATCAACAGATCTATCAAAGAACCCACAGTCCCCGATATCTGGAAAAAATTCAACATTATACCTATCCACAAATTAGGCCACTACACTGACCCCTCAAACTACAGCCCCATCACCATCCTATCCCCCCTATCTAAAATTTTTGAAAAATGCATACATAAGCAGCTCCTTCATTACCTTCTCCAGGAAAATCTTCTCACTACTACCCAACACGGCTTCCGCCCTAACCATAGCACAGCTACTGCTCTAATTTCCTTCACACATGCTATCTCGTATGCCAGAGACAACAACAAACTAGTCTGCTGGCTACTCCTAGACCTCTCCAAAGTTTTTGACACTGTCTCTCACATCAAGTTTCTGACCAAACTATCTGACCTTAATCTTTCCAACCCTACCTTTAATTGGTTCTTCAGCTACCTTGCCAACAGGCTACAGTCTGTCAAGTGGCTCGCCTTCTTCTCTCTCTTCATTCCAGTCCAAATGGGTGTGCCTCAGGGCTCTACTCTTGGGCCACTACTATTCAACATCTTCACTAACTACCTTCACACTTCCTGCTCTCACTCCTCCCTCATTCAATATGTGGAAGATTCCACAATAATCTCCACTTTTGACAATCTCTCTCACCTTCTCACTCTAACCCAAAACTCAATCAACTCTGTCAAAAGATGGTTAACTGACAATCAACTCATACTGAATCCTAAGAAAAACAAACTTCTATTCCTCTCAAAATCACTTTATCATCACAAAACTACCTTTACCATCACATCACCAAATAACACGACAATTAACATAGAATTTCACACAAATCTACTAGGTGTTATCACAGACAATCAATTAAAATGTGATCTTCATGTCCAACATTGCATCAAAAAGCACACCAAAAACTGGACTTGCTAAATAGGAACAATAAATTCCTATCCAAAGACTCTACATTTTCCCTGGCCGATGCTTACCTTCTACCCAGTCTACTTTATGCCTCTCCATTCCTAACAAACCTGCAATCCTCTCTAAAGTCCAACTAAGAACTCACTTACAGCAAAGTTGCTAGATTTGCTATAAACCAGCCCTACAACTCTCACCACAGACTTTCTCTCAAAAAACTATATTGGCTTGAATTCTCCCAACAGCTCCTACTAACTCCTCCGTACTCACTTCATCCTCAACAAACCTTCTACCTGCCCCTCCAGTGCATCTCTCCTCTCCTACTATCTACCCAAATGCTTTCAACGAACCTCAGACCAACATCTCTTGGATGTATATAAGCCCAAAAGAACTATTGACAAACTTCTTTACAGCTACTCTGTTGCCCAAGCTTGGAACAAACTTCCCCTGAATATCAGAGCTATATTCAACACCTATATCTTTAAAAAAGGTTTAACAGATACTCTCCCAAACTCTTGGATCTGTTCTTGCCAAAGCTCAACATAACTTATTTTTGTACTTACTCTTCTAGACTGCATGTCTTTTAAACCACCTATCAATCATCCTGATACCACCCCTGCACTTATTCCCTTTTCTCACATGTATCTCTCTGCATGTCTTTTTTCTCTCTAGCTGTATACTGTCCTGTCAACTATTCATGGCTGTACTTCTATTCCATTTCTGTTATACTTGCTACACCTCAGATTACTGTTTTTCTCCCTCTTTCTACCTTAATAGAAGAGTGCTTCTTTATTTAGCTTCAGTAAAGTACCTACCATATGTCAGATATGTACCTATGTTAAAACACATTACAGCCATGTATAATTAACTAGTTTAACCAATAGGATCTGTATACTTCTGTACTACATCTGAGATTATATTGCCTTCCTCACTCTTCCCTTTATTTGACTGTTTTGTATCAGAAGCTTTCTGTACTGACTGATGCCACTATTTTTTTGTTAATGTCACCATATGGAGCTTTACTGATGTCACTATTTTTTGTTAATGTCACCGTATGGATCTTTATTGATGTCACTATTTTTTGTTAATGTCACTGTATGGAGCTTTATTGATGTCACTATTTTTTGTTAATGTCACCATATGGAGCTTTATTGATGTCACTATTTTTTGTTAATGTCACTGTATGGAGCTTTATTGATGTCACTATTTTTTGTTAATGTCACTGTATGGAGCTTTTCTCCCTGGGCCTCTACTGAAAATGGGTTCTAGTTAGGTTGGACTAACCTGGTTAACAAAGGTCAACATAAAAATAAATAAATAGATAAATAAAAGTGTGCATAATTATTTTATTAAATTAGAAACTTTTAGTTGGATTATTGGTAATATAAACAATGGACTTTTGCTGAAATTTGGGGACTGTGATCATAATTCTTGGACGAGTGAGACTGAAAGTAAAAATCTGGGGAATATGTTCTACATCTGTGGTTATGATACCTCTCAGTGGTTTTATTATTGTGAGGTGCAGTGATGTCAAATTTAGACTATATAAACAGCAGGGATGGGGTGTACCACCCCATGTTGGGGGTGCAGGGGAATTTACCCTCTGCAAAAACAGATTAATCACATTACAGGAAATTTCAATGTTCATTTTAATTAAAGAGCTGTTTGATTCACAGCTGTTAGGCCTCAAATGGCCCTCAAACTAGCATATTGAATTCAGACAAGCTATTACCCTACATTTTAGCTGCAATGACTACCTTTCTTTTTATTTTAGAGACGAGCTCTTGTGGTCATTTGAGTTTAAGAAACCTTGGTGATTAGGGTTCATAGTTACAGGACTTGTATTTCCAAAAGGAAACTCAAAAATAATTCATCACTGTGGATACAATTAATATTACTGGCTTACTTTTACTTTTAATTTCATTTGTGTGTGTAAAGCTGGAACATTTGAGACCCTATATAAAATATGAGGTATATATATCTTTAAAGGTTAAGGACCTAACTGCAGGAAGATGCATGCCATCTAGTGCACATGTTTTCTAGAATGTTTACTCCAAGTAAAAAACATGTGGAAGCTGGACCACATTCTTAGAGTTTCTGTGCTGTTTACTCAACATTCTGACAAATACACAGATATCACATGGTGTCAGAGAAGTGAAATGCATCTGCAGAAGTGAAGAAATATATTTGCATTTAAGAGATTATATTAAAATCATGGAAGTATAATTATCAGAAAATTTAGCATAAACTTGGAAGATTTAGATTCAGTAATTCAGTTCCTTCTTCATTGTGAGTGGAATAGATAAAAGGCCAGTAAGGTGTACAAGGTGCTTCATTTCTGATAAAGTAGTGAAGACGTTACCTTCAATGTTTTGATACAGTAATAAGCTAGACATAAATGAGTGGATATGGATAATGCTGCTGATTATAGTTGGTCAGCTGTAACAAAATTGATATAACTATATTGTTTCATTATGAGGCATCTGTGTGAATGTAAATGAGAATTCCACAGATAATAAATTGGGATATTAAGTGAGAATAAGGTGCAGAAAGTAAACTGGAAAGGGTAAATACATATTGTGGTAAAACAATAATGCAGCAGAGACCACCAGTCTATAAAATAATGAAGGTTTATTAAACAGAGGACAAAATTACTGATGCAGAATCCTCTAATATATAAAGATGAAGTAATAGTAACTATGTAAAGGACCTTTTCAGTTAGTTCTACAAAGAAAAGGAAATGCAGTCTCTCATACCCATTTTAAATCAGTCTAGAGGTACTTTCAATCAACTTCCTTCAATCTGGATTTCAGGTGAAAGAAGACCAGGCTGCTTGAGGTAATTCTGAAAAGTCTTCTCCTTTGTTGTAGCACACTCCCCAAAACCACTGTTCCAACACAAGCTCCTTCTGTAGTAAGCAGTCAACTTCTCTGACTAAGGGGGCTATTGACCCCCCTTTTATAAACCATTTTAATGAACTAATTACTCATTAACAACAGTTATATTGGGAAGCCTGTCTAGCTAATGCGAAATGTAGCTTTTTCTCTTAAAGAGGTGATACTATTTTTTTATGATACTCTGTTTAATGCAGTTGGTATATATTATTTCACTTCAGTTTCACAGCATTATGACACATCATATGGCAATAACTGTCACAACTGACCCCCACCCCTTAATTTGAAACCCTTGGTTTTCAGGCTTACTAGGTCTACTAGGTAAGCTGTGAACCTTGGACAGGCCGTCTGGATAGTGGTGAGGGAAGTCCTTTACTGGATCTAATATTGTCAAGAATCATCCCCTTCCCATATATCCTTTTGAGTTTTTCTATTGTAGGACTTTGGTACCTATTAAATTGTGAAAGGCTGATCAACTTCCAAAAATCATTACAGATACTAATTGTTCCTTCAGTTTTTGGAGCAGTTTCATTTGCTTTTTGAATCAAGTCAAATCCCAATCTTGAGCAGTTTTGTACTTCCCCTAGTACAGCCTTTCTCTATGACTCTGGTATCCTCAAACCTTATCTTTTATAATGGTCTCAGTTTGGTGCTGAATCAGTTTTATTCTACCAGGTAGCTCTGAATGTACTTCCTCATTTCTTAGCAGAAACTTCCTTATCTCTTTTTCTGTGGGATAGATAATATATCATTCACCTGCACTGCAGGCACAAAGGTCATTTTTCTTTCTCCACCAATTGCATCTGTTACAGCCAGTCATTTTCCTAACTATAAAGGCATGTGCTTCTTTTGATGGTTTCAGACTATTGATATGTTACATCTTTTCTTGCATTCTCTTACCAACCTGTCTAACCCTGTAATTTATTGCTGGGGCTGAGGTTGGGTCTTTCTAACACTATACCTTAATCTTTTTGGAGTCATGCATTCTGATTAATGTGTCTGGTGGCTGCTTCACCTTTTAGTCTATGTTAGACAGAGGTATATCTTTAGGCTGTTTCTCCTTCCCACAACTGTCAAAAGGATTACCTTCATATTGCTGTCTTCACAAATCTTTAAATTTGGAAAACCTTTCCCTAAATTGGTGACTATAGCAACAAGATCAACAGGATGATACAGCTTTCCATACTAGAATTGCCATCTCTTGCAATGCTGAAAACTGGACCAAAACCACACCCTATGCACTACCTTTGATTCCAGCAAGACCCAACCCATCTCCCCCCACATCCATGCCCATTTTATTACATAAATGCATACATCATTAGGGTAGAATGTGCCTTTTAGTCTAGGTTTTTACCTTCCTAATCTATATTTCATTATTACTTTTTTCTTTTTTGTAGAGTATTTTGTTTCCAACTCCATCACTTTAGCGATGCTTTTTGTAGAAAAAGAAAAAAGACAAAAAAACAGAGGTTGCTTTTTAACAAACTCCAGCATTCTGTCTTTACTTCTACAGAATACCAGAGTTTGTACACTGCTTTCTGGACTACTAGAGAATCATTCTTATTTCTGGATAGTCCAGAAAAATACTGGATAGGTGGCAAGCCTATTCCAGACCCAGTTTGCATTTTTAGTCTAGTAATGGGATACTGTGTTTATATCTATGAATGTAGACTACTTTAATTCCCTTTTAGTCAAGGTCTTCTTTTTACATACATACTGTGACTTAAGTATTATCATATTATCTGAGTCTAGATATCCTGCAGCTCACTGCCATCAATTAAGGCATTAAACTTAATTAAGTTTGCAATAGCACGACAGCAGAAGGCTAAGTGAACTGCTGTGGCAGACATATCTCATTCAAGCATATAGGTTCATAGATTCATAGGTGTTTACTAGGCTAACAACCACAAGGGCCTTTTTAAGCCTAGCCATGCATCCCATATCTCTGACAAGTTCTGATACCCTTGATAAGTATAAGCATTGGCCTGGGAGATTAACTATTTACAGGTTACCTGTGTCCATTAGAGACATAGGTGCCAAACCAGGGTTGAATTTCTGGTTTTGCATCCAATTGTCCAAGTTTTGGGTTAGGGAGGAACTCTGATTCTCATGGATGGGAGCCTGTTCCATAGTTGGGCTAGTCTCTGGGATACATACCTATCTCTCCAGCAGGTCCTATTTATATCACAGCAAGGTTTAAGTCTTTAGAATGGGTAATTCTGGTGCTGTTTCATGGATATGCAAGAGGTCCATCAGAGTGGAGGTCCATCAGAGTGGGGTCTGACAATGCCCTGTATGCTAGGCATAGATCTCCCCTCAAAAGCCTGTAGGAGACAGAATACAGGGATAGGGCCTTGAGGCGGTCTGCATAGGACATATTATTTATGCCCTGTATTCTTTTAGTGAGGAACCTCTGTGGACATTCCACTTGTTGGATATATGTTGGATGTATATTATGTATACAGAGACTTTTTGTATGCTTCCAATTAACATCTATAGTTCCTTATGGCATCCCAAACTTTTGTAGGTTGGGCATCTCTAGCTTAGTGACTTACCAGGTAATAGTAGGCAGTATTAGAAAGGGCAAAGTAAAATCAACAAAATGACACTAAGATTGTTAATCTAGGATGTCCTACACTAGAGAGTGTCATCACTGTTTGCCACTTATTATGTATATTTTCATACTTATGTTCATAGTTTGAAAACTGAGAGACCTATACACTATTGAGGGGTATAGTGTAAAATGCCATCTTCACTTATATCACACTATATTGGATATGCTGCCGGCTGTTTGTAAATAATTATGAAAATAAGCAATATTTCCATATGTACTTAATACGTCAAAGACCAAGTGACCTCAGACTATTGCATGCTATCAGATGAAACCTTAGATGTTGAAGAAAACTGTCATTGATATTTACAGTATAATTTGCACATTTTGAAAGACATTCAGTGTTATTTATGTCACTAATTATAAAATTACCTCTCCCTTTAACTACTCCATTACCTACCCTAACCATCCTCTGCACTGACTACTTCCCGTATCTACCTCCTATTCAACCTTCATTACTTTCCCTTTGCTTGTCTTTTTGTATACCCTGCTTAATCTCGTGAAACATCCTCATCTATTTTCCTACCTCACTTACACAAACAAGCTACTCTCATCTGATTACTACTCACTGCCATGTCACCAACACACAAAACTATGTTCACATACATCCTTCTCTTAACTACCACAATAGCCTCTCTGACCATACCTTATTCACTGACCTTCTTTGAAAATCTTACTCTACTTGAACAAAACCATCATTTCCAACAAACATTACCTTCTTCCTTTATGTACACCCTCAACCACAGTAACATAACCTGTACCTCTAACTATATACTACCAAAATATCACAGAACAACCCATGTGACTTACTTCACCATCAAAAAGAATTTTAATAATTCCCTCAAGACCATTAAATTCCTAAACTATCCCCAGTGTTACCTTCTCCTTGACGGGGATATTCATCCAAACCCTGGCCCCAGTACTAACAATCGGAATAACCTTGGTAATCTAACTTTACCTAAACCTTCTATATTAGCTAAAGCACCTAACTCCCTCCTGATTGCTCACCTTAATATTAGAAGTCTTAACAATAAAATTCCCCACCTGCATGCACTCCTGGAATCAGGATGTTTGAGGAGGAAGTGTTTGGGGACAGGATTTTATCACATGTGGATAAAATAGCATGTACAAGCTTAATGGACATAATACTAAGGAATAATTTTTTGATACATAATGGGGAATATTTTCAACAGATTCAGGGGGTCGCGATGGGTGCCGTTTGTGCCCCTACTTTTGCTAACCTAGTCCTTGCAAATTGGGAGGAAAGATATATTTTTAAATCTGCATACATTAAACATTGCATGTTGTATTAAGAGGTTTTTAGACGATATCATAATATTTTGGAAGGGAACCTATGACAAGCTGGAGGAATTCATCAAATATATAGGGGAAACCACTGATTTTCTTAAATTCACTTATACCACATCCTTTGAAAATATAACATATCTGGATGTGGAGATAATGAAGAAAGAAAATTCTTTTGAAACCAGAGTACATAGGAAAAAGTCCTATGTTAATTCTTTTCTACATTACGACAGTGGGCACCCCATTTATTGTAAGAAGAACCTGGTGAAAGGACAACTAGTTAGGGGTTCAAGGATGTCAAGCTTGGACACAGATTTTTTAATTGAATGCGACATGCTAGTAAATATGTTCTTAGAAAGGGGTTACCCCAAAGACTTTATTAATAAAATAAAAGAGGAGGTCCTGGCAGGAAGGGAAGGAAGATTTAGACCGATAAAAGGAGAAAAAGAAACGGAACAAAACATTACAAAACAAGATACTTCCAAATACCAACAAGCTTTAGTTTTGGAATATAATGCTTTAAATATAAAAGTAAAAGAAGCATTCCAAAGGGAATGGGAAAAATTTAATACATTAACAGACCTAAAAGGACTTTCTGAAATAACACCGAGAGTGGTGTTTAGGAATTCAGGATGTATTAAACATATTCTGGAGAAGGGAAATAATAGGAAAGGTAGGACAGGTGACAGAGCAAACTCAGGTAGGTTAGGTACATACAAATGCGGCTCCTGCAAACAATGTGAATACGTTATAAATCAAGAAAAAATATTCATAGTAAGTAGACAACTTTGGGTAAATAGTAAGGGGTACTTTAATTGTGAATCCAGAGGATTGGTTTACCTGGTCATATGCACTACGTGCACATCATTTTATGTCGGAAAAACAGAAAGAACTATGAGAAGACGTATATACGAACATATGTACGACATAAAAAAATGTAAAGACACAAATGCACTGTATAGGCACACCATGGTATGTGAAGAATACAAGTATAGATTCTTTGTTTTAGAGCAAATTAAAAAGGAATTGAGGGGTGGCCCATGGGAGGAATGTATAGGTTATAGGGAGTTATGGTGGCAATTAGCACTTGAGGCAAATAAAAATCCAGGATTGAATGAATATATTTCAATCCAGCCACTATTAAAATTGAAAGCAAGCAAGGAATAACATTTCCCCATATATGCCACTAGGTGGCAGTACACCAACATACATTAATACACAAGCACCTTCAATGTATTAAATACTTTGATAGATATTTTAGATATTTATATTATAATTTATTTTAAGACATCATAATATTTATTATACAAACATTTTTAAGAGTTTTATGGAATTATATATTTATTAAAACAAAAGTATTATATGTTTAACAGTATTTTTTGAAAGTCTTTGTTTTAATTGAAAGGATTATGCGATTGGTTAGGGTACTGACGTCAATGTATATAAAATGGCAATTGTTCATAATGAAGCTGTATCTGATGAAGTCCGTGAGGACGAAAACGCATGTTTTTTTAACAGCGTTCATTCTTTGTTTTACTATTTTGTGAATAAAAGCTTTGGATTATTGGACCGCTTCTCCTTGGTGGACTTCCCATTGCATGGTATTGGTTTTTGGAGGAGGTTGCCGTTTTGTTATTGATTTGGCTTTCTAACACTATACCTTAATCTTTTTGGATTCATGCATTCTGATTAATGTGTCTGGTGGCTGCTTCACCTTTTAGTCTATGTTAGACAGAGGTATATCTTTAGGCTGTTTCTCCTTCCCACAACTGTCAAAAGGATTACCTTCATATCGTTGTCTTCACAAATCTTTAAATTTGGAAAACCTTTCCCTAAATTGGTGACTATAGCAACAAGATCAACAGGATGATACAGCTTTCCATACTAGAATTGCCATCTCTTGCAATGCTGAAAACTGGACCAAAACCACACCCCATGCACTACCTTTGATTCCAGCAAGACCCAACCCATCTCCCCCCACATCCACGCCCATTTTATTACATAAATGCATACATCATTAGGGTAGAATGTGCCTTTTAGTCTAGGTTTTTACCTTCCTAATCTATATTTCATTATTACTTTTTTCTTTTTTGTAGAGTATTTTGTTTCCAACTCCATCACTTTAGCGATGCTTTTTTGTAGAAAAAGAAAAAAGACAAAAAGCAGAGGTTGCTTTTTAACAAACTCCAGCATTCTGTCTTTACTTCTACAGAATACCAGAGTTTGTACACTGCTTTCTGGACTACTAGAGAATCATTCTTATTTCTGGATAGTCCAGAAAAATACTGGATAGGTGGCAAGCCTATTCCAGACCCAGTTTGCATTTTTAGTCTAGTAATGGGATACTGTGTTTATATCTATGAATGTAGACTACTTTAATTCCCTTTTAGTCAAGGTCTTCTTTTTACATACATACTGTGACTTAATAAGTATTATCATATTATCTGAGTCTAGATATCCTGCAGCTCACTGCCATCAATTAAGGCATTAAACTTAATTAAGTTTGCAATAGCACGACAGCAGAAGGCTAAGTGAACTGCTGTGGCAGATATATCTCATTCAAGCATATAGGTTCATAGATTCATAGGTGTTTACTAGGCTAACAACTACAAGGGCCTTTTTAAGCCTAGCCATGCATCCCATATCTCTGACAAGTTCTGATACCCTTGATAAGTATAAGCATTGGCCTGGGAGATTAACTATTTACAGGTTACCTGTGTCCATTAGAGACATAGGTGCCAAACCAGGGTTGAATTTCTGGTTTTGCATCCAATTTTCCAAGTTTTGGGTTAGGGAGGAACTCTGATTCACATGGATGGGAGCCTGTTCCATAGTTGGGCTAGTCTCTGGGATACATACCTATCTCTCCAGCAGGTCCTATTTATATCACAGCAAGGTTTAAGTCTTTAGAATGGGTAATTCTGGTGCTGTTTCATGGATATGCAAGAGGTCCATCAGAGTGGAGGTCCATCAGAGTGGGGTCTGACAATGCCCTGTATGCTAGGCATAGATCTCCCCTCAAAAGCCTGTAGGAGACAGAATACAGGGATAGGGCCTTGAGGCGGTCTGCATAGGACATATTATTTATGCCCTGTATTCTTTTAGTGAGGAACCTCTGTGGACATTCCACTTGTTGGATATATGTTGGATGTATATTATGTATACAGAGACTTTTTGTATGCTTCCAATTAACATCTATAGTTCCTTATGGCATCCCAAACTTTTGTAGGTTGGGCATCTCTAGCTTAGTGACTTACCAGGTAATAGTAGGCAGTATTAGAAAGGGCAAAGTAAAATTAACAAAATGACACTAAGATTGTTAATCTAGGATGTCCTACACTAGAGAGTGTCATCACTGTTTGCCACTTATTATGTATATTTTCATACTTATGTTCATAGTTTGAAAACTGAGAGACCTATACACTATTGAGGGGTATAGTGTAAAATGCTATCTTCACTTATATCACACTATATTGGATATGCTGCCGGCTGTTTGTAAATAATTATGAAAATAAGCAATATTTCCATATGTACTTAATACGTCAAAGACCAAGTGACCTCAGACTATTGCATGCTATCAGATGAAACCTTAGATGTTGAAGAAAACTGTAATTGATATTTACAGTATAATTTGCACATTTTGAAAGACATTCAGTGTTATTTATGTCACTAATTATAAAATTACCTCTCCCTTTAACTACTCCATTACCTACCCTAACCATCCTCTGCACTGACTACTTCCCGTATCTACCTCCTATTCAACCTCCATTACTTTCCCTTTGCTTGTCTTTTTCTATACCCTGCTTAATCTCGCGAAACATCCTCATCTATTTTCCTACTTCACTTACACAAACAAGCTACTCTCATCTGATTACTACTCACTGCCATGTCACCAACACACAAAACTATGTTCACATACATCCTTCTCTTAACTACCACAATAGCCTCTCTGACCATATCTTATTCACTGACCTTCTTTGAAAATCTTACTCTACTTGAACAAAACCATCATTTCCAACAAACATTACCTTCTTCCTTTATGTACACCCTCAACCACAGTAACATAACCTGTACCTCTAACTATATACTACCAAAATATCACAGAACAACCCATGTGACTTACTTCACCATCAAAAAGAATTTTAATAATTCCCTCAAGACCATTAAATTCCTAAACTATCCCCAGTGTTACCTTCTCCTTGACGGGGATATTCATCCAAACCCTGGCCCCAATACTAACAATCGGAATAACCTTGATAATCTAACTTTACCTAAACCTTCTATATTAGCTAAAGCACCTAACTCCCTCCTGATTTCTCACCTTAATATTAGAAGTCTTAACAATAAAATTCCCCACCTGCATGCACTCCTGGACTTGCACTCATTTGATATGCTATGTCTTACAGAAACCTGGCTAAAACCATCTACTCTAGACCAGGAAATTATCCCTCCAGGCTATAACATCCTTAGATGTGACCGTAAAACCAAAAAAGGCGGGGGTATAGCCATTATCTGTAAATCTAATCTCCAAGTATCCCTCTTTAATGAGCTTCCATCACTAGACACCAAATCTGAAATACTGTCTACCAAACTCCAAATCAACAACACCAAATCTATCAACCTAATTTGCTTGTATCTTCCCCCTGGTAACAATACTAATACTCTTGAAAACTTGCTTAATCTCCTCTCTACCCAACTACCCCAGGAAACCATTGTACTGGGTGACTTCAACATAGACTGGTTAACCTGTAGTTCTCAGAACCCCACTAACCACATAAATCTTTATGGATTCTCCCAATTAATAACCACTCCTATTAGAATCCACAAACCTAACAGGAAAGAATCTACTCTTGACTGGATCCTTATTAATAACCACCCTAGCAATTATACTCCAGGAACCCTTCCAGACAATATTAGTGACCATATGCTTACTTACATTATTAGACAAAAATTTCATATCCCAACTACTCACAAACTCAAAACTTCCCGCTCAAAGAAATTCTTTAATCCTGATAGTTTCCTGAACGAATTGCAAGCATGTGACTGGTCACCACTGAACCATTTTGAACTTGATGAGACTGTGACCTACTTCAACACTAACTTTTTTCAAATTCTAGACTACCACGCACCTTATCACTCCACTAGAATAAGATCCAAATCTGCCCCATGGCTAACAAAACAAACTAAGTGAAGATGCTCCTCAGAAACAAAATATGGGCTAAATGGAGAGCTACCAAATGTCCATCTGATCACCTCCTCTTTAAACAGTTAAGAAATACCACCAAGAAGGATACTCTTAGAGACAAAAAAGACTTCTACCTACACCTCCAACAAACTAATCAACCAACACCACAAAAATTTTGGCCAGGGATAAACAAACTTCTTCAGCCAGGACACTCAACTACTCCTGCCCCATTAGGTTTCAACCATAATAATTTCAACCAGATCCCTGATGCCTTTAATAAATACTTTACAGAAGCCATTCAAACCCTAGCCAATTCTGTACCCCCACCTACTGCTTCCCCACCACACACCTCCAAGACGACGTCTCCTACCTTTCATATACAACCTATTCCTACATCTGATATTCTTAAACTGCTTAAAAAACTGAAACCCTGCACCCCATCTGTGGACCGACTCCCATCTGAATACCTACAAATTGCCACAAAAGCTATTAATTACCCCATATCTATACTTATTAACAGAACTATCTCTGAAGGCAAAATCCCTACCATATGGAAAGTATCTCACATTATCCCACTACACAAAGGTGGATCTTCTATAGAGCTTTAAAACTTTCGCCCTATTGCCTTACTCTCCCCATTAGCTAAGATAATGGAAAATGTATTCATAAACAACTACTCAACCACCTTCTACAAAATAACCAAATAGCCAACTGCCAACATGGCTTTAGACCATTCCACAGCACAAAGACTGCCCTTCTATCCTTCACTGACTCTATAAATAAAAATCGTAACAATAACTCCTTTTCCTCTGCCCTATTTATTGACCTGTCAAAAGCCTTTGATATGGTTAACCATAACTTACTTCTAGACAAACTAAAATACCATTCTCTTGATCCACTAGCATTACAATGGTTTAGGTGTTATCTTCAAAACAGACAGCAAGCAGTACTTTGGGATAACAATCTGTCTTCATTACTCCCAGTAAATATTGAAGTCCCACAAGGCTCTATCTTAGGTCCCCTTCTTTTCTCCTTATTTATTAATGACCTCCACATGGACATACCTCAAGCCACCTGCATTCAATATGCAGATGACTCAACCTTAATCTGTACTGCTAAGAACATAGCCTCCCTCCAGTCCCTCACCCAAACTGTGTTCCAAAATGTGGAAAACTGGTTTATGCAACATTGCCTCCTCCTTAATCCCAAAAAAACAAAATTACTGCTTTTTACTCCAACTCACAAATCTTCCACACCATTCTTCTCTATAACCTCTAACAATGCTACCAACATAACCCCAGATACTACCACCCGCCTACTAGGTGTTACAATTGACAATCGTCTTAACTATGATTATCCTATTAACGCCACCATAAAATCTGTTAACAAAAAACTTGGTACTCTCTATAGAATCAAACCCTTCCTTACCCCCACAGCCAGGAAAACTATTGCCCAGACCCACCTCATTTCTACCCTTTTCTATGCCTCTGCTATATATACTAACCTATCTAAGAACAACATTTCCAAACTTTCTACCTGTTATAATAGCATAGCTAGATTCATTACATGTACACCCTTTAAAACTCACCACTGTCTTAACCTCAAACAACTAGGATGGCTAGAATTGCAGAACCGCATACTCTATCATCAGTTACTTATCACTCAAAAGATCCTATACCACCCCAGTAATACCCCTATCCTCACTAATCTGATTTCACCATACAAAAATCTAGCTACACTACGTTCTGCTAATAAACTCCTGGTCTCCTCGATTAAATCTAACAATAAAGCTGGTGACTCACTTTTTTCAAACACTACAGGCAAAAACTGGAATCAGCTCCCTCCTGAACTATCTAACCTACCGTCTACATCTCTATTCAAAAAACATATTAAAGAACATCTTAAAACTCAGTGGCTTTGTCCCTGTGCTAACCCAGACTGAAATCTATTTCCCCTCCTACTCTTACCCTTTTCCCCACCCCTCTAACTTAGGCCTCTAGCCTAGGCCTCCTAATCATGCTTCTTTTTTTTTTTTCGTAGTAAGAGAAAAAAATATAAGGACTTTACTCTGATGTGCTCATACCCACATTGTGTTTAGTACATCTGCCATGCTTTACTTAAATAAACTTTTAGGATAATGTCTATATTCTATAATTACATTACTATATTTTTTCTTTTAACCAATGCTACCACTGTACTGTTTTCTTACATGTCCTAGTTATATATTGTTATATATTGTTAACTGTGTTTTACTGTTCATGCTTGCAGCTTTTCTCCCCGGGCCTCTACTGAAAATGGACATAAATCAGTTAGACTAGTCCGGTCAACAAATGTAAAATAAAATAATAAAAAATAAATAAAAATCAAGCATATGTTTTCATATTTCTGTAAATACCTCAATAAACCTGCATTCAGAAAGGATTTCCTTGTTGTAACGTGGAAGGTTATGTCTGGTTAAGAAACATATTCTAACAACGGGTTCACGTCTAAATTTCAAAATCCCCAAATCTCGAGTTTCAGAACATCGAGTTCAGAATCTCGAGATCTTGGAATCTCAAAATTGTGAACCCTCCCCCGAAACACCACTAAATACATAAACAACAAGTGTACCCCCCACCCCCCTGCAACTTAAATATACCAAATCTGAGATCGCACTACAGTGAGGACAAGGGAAATCTCCTAGTCTGTGCTGTATGCCGATCTCCATTCAGGGTTTTGAAGTTTTAAAACTTCGAAGATATGATCTTCGATCATATGAGATTCAAAATTTTGGACTTTGAAATTATGAACATATCTCCTAACAGCATATGTCTAGGTTGTACAGTTACCAAGATATGACAACTTGTTTGTAAATGTTTAGCAAAAATTTAATTATGGGTTTGTGTGCATTATAATGTATTGTAGCATTTGTGGAAAGACCATGAATGCATTGACTATTATTACTTTAAAGAATACTTCTTCCTGATAACTTTTCTATTTGTACAGTTTAAAAAGCTTTTATTGTTCACAATTTATTTACATGTCTTTGTCTTATGCTTTTTAAATTGATTTTTCAGAAAATGATCTGGAATGCAAGGATGTGTGTGGGCACACTACATTGGCGGTAATGAGGTAAATGGCATTCGATAAGTTCATCATTATCAGTAGCATGCTTTTGGCTGATTATGTTTTTCGCAAGTACAGTAGTGCTATTATGCTATTATTACAAGTAAAAATCTAGTTATGTGACCCCCTTCTCCTACATTTAAAACAGAGTATGTCTATAGCAGATACTCCCTGCTACCAGAATTTAACATGGGCTTTGCTATAAGTTTAGACTGTTCAATTTTAAGCATAGTTTGCTTAACATTTCCTCCACCAATACAATACAATTTTCAGCACCCTTACAATCAGCTGGAAAACACTGACTTTCATAAAGTAGACAGCAAAACTTTTGTAAATGTTTCAATGATTAACAAGTCTTATCATTTTACTTTCAGTATACTGTCCTTCAGAATATAATCATACTTTAAGCACATGCTTTATATCATATATTTTTTCTTAGTTAAATCTGTTTATATGGCTGTATGGATATGAAAGATTTTAGGCATTTACTGTCTTAATATGAAATTGTAATAATTTCCTGACTATATTATGTATGTACTGTTGGAGCTTTTCTCCCCGGGCCTCCACTGAAAATGTGTTCTTTGGACCCAGAAAGACCATCCCGGTAAACAAATGTTAAATAAATAAATACATGTAATTGAGAGATTGCTGGTTTGTTAGGATAAAGCAACCAGCTATTAAACATTTGAATATGTAACTAAAAAAGCAACATTAGCTCAATCTAATTGTACTTTTTTTAATTTTATCATACTGATATTCAGTCACTTTCATGTACATAAAAGCCTTTTAAGGTTTACCATTTAGCAGGGCTGAGACAATTCTAGACCAGTCCCTCTGGTTCCACCCTCCTTGTGATGTAGCATTTGAAGGTTTCAGGTTCTACTTCTTGGTTAGCTGCTTAAGAGAGGCATCTGTTTTGACTTCATGATGGACTTGGCATTTGCCACCATCTCCTTTGCTTTAGCAATAACAAAAGTCTAGTTGTATTTAATAATAACTGAAAATACAAAAAAATCTCACATTAATACTAGCACACACCCATCATATTCCCAGCTAACAGCACCAAATTAACATTCTCTTTAACTGGGGAAAAGTTGCTCAGTGAATGGTCTTTCAGACAATGAAATACATATCTCAAGATCCATTTTGGCATAGAAAAATGTGCCAGATATATCCACTGCATTCATCAGTATGTTATAAAATAATGTCGCAGAGACGAGTCCATAAAATGATGAAGGTGTATAGAGCAGAAGAAAAATACTAGTGCAGGCCCTTCTTGTATATGCTAATGAAGCATCAGAAACAATATTAAGGATCGTTTCAGTTATTCTCATAAAAATAAATAAGTAAATAACTAAATATATAAACAGGCAAACAGCTAAATAAATTCAGTTTCTCATACCAGTTTTATCTCATTCAAAACTTGCTATTAGTTTGCCTTCTGAGTGAAATATGTACAGGCTTCTTCAGGTTATTTTGGAATGTCCTCTCATTTGTTGCAGCACATTTCCTAGATCCTCTGTTCTGGCATAAGGTGGGCAATGTCTCTGGTTAACAGAGTTACAGCACTTCTTTTATGCTCCTTTATAACAGAGTAATTGCCCATTAATTGCATTTCTTTTTGGAAGCCTTTCTAGAAAATACAAAAATGTAGTTGTCTCTTATAAAACGACAATACCATGTATACTATTTGCAACAACACTTTATGTACAGTTGCTATTTATACTGTTTCACTTCAGTTTGGCAGCATTTTGATGCCTCACAGGGTTTGATCCACCACACTATGTAACAGTATGTGTTAGTTTTTTTTGCAGTGCATAAAGATTGTCAATACACGATAAAGTAAGTTTGGGTAGTATACCTAAGGACAAAGCTGTACATTTTGATGAAAGTTGAAAATATTGTCATGATGTGATGCTGTTGTATAAAAATGTATGATGATGCTGCACAAGGCATCATTGTATTCCTTAGAGATGACTAACTCGCAGTTCAATGAACAGTTGGATTGCATATGTATTTAAATTTTCATTGATACAAAGTTATACTAATAATGTGTTTGGTTTAAAAAAAAATCCTGAAATTATACTAAATGTATGCATGAGAATAAATACAAATATGAATGTTTCACTTCAATTGAAGGCAGATAAACAATGCTTTACCACCGCAACCAAGTATTCCTTGTCCCAGGGTAAATCTTGGATTTCATATACACACACACACACACACACATATATATATATATATATATATATATATATATATATATATATATATATATAATAGGTCACCTTATAAACTTTGAAATTTCAAAACTTTGAATTTCTTATGGTTGACACCATAAGATCGAAGTTTTGAAACTTAGAACCATTTAAATGGTGATCGCCATACAGCGTTGAATGGTATATTACCATTTTCCTCACTGTAGTGCAATTTTGGAGTTGGTATATTTAATAGGTAGTGGTGTGGGGGGCACAGGGGGGTTCCTCCCTGCAAAAATGTAAAAAAGTATATATATATATATATATATATATATATATATATATATATATATATATATATATATTAGTTTACATTTCAAAGTTTCAAAACTTCAATCTTATGGTCAATTCAAAGTTTTGAAATTTCAAAATCTATTTATCTGTGTCGAAAGTTGAACGATGGAAAACAACAAAAATCTACATTTGCACCCCTACACCCCTCACTACATTGGGGAAAAGGGTAAATTCCACAGTCAGCACTGTACTGTGATCTCCATTTAAAAGCTTTAACATTTTGTAAAGTCGATTATATGGTCTTGACCATATGAAGTTTGACTTTCTTTTGAGTTGATCTTCTGAATGGGACCCCTATAACTATATCTATGTCTATGTCTATGTCTGTGTCTGTGTCTGTATCTATATCTATACCCATATCTATATCTATATCTATATCTATTTAGGGAAGTTCGACCCATATCCTTCACATTGGGATGATGGGAACCAGCCCATTTCAATAAATCATTGTTTATTTACTTTTGTTTGTCACATTAAGTTCATGGTTTGTATGTGCTTGTATGTAAACATTAGTATTTCTTCAAATTTTGAATTTTATTCCTTTTGGCTCCTCCCGTAGTGATTGTTAGTCTTTATAACAGGGAACCTATACTTTGACTCTCTTCAGCGCTTTCTTTTTTCTATAGGAAACATTATTATATATATAGCATCATAATAATCACAGAGCTACAAGCCAGTATTTCTTAGCTTTTCTTTTTCAACTAATCAATTGAAGAACTAAACAGCACATATTATTTTTTACATATCAGTCAGAATTACTTACCATAGTTGGAAAAGGTGCACATGAAAACGTCACCTAAAGCCATTTGTATTTTCACCTCAACCAATCTCTTTAATATGCCATTCTTAATAAATTCAGACAGCTTATGTCTGTAGAATTGTGAGGATGTGTCTATTTTTCAAATCGGAAATACGTCTGAACTGTATCATTTTAATTTTAAAGTCCACACCGGTAAAAATATCTTCAAGCTAGGCATGTAGATATTTCAGCTTATTTTAAACCTGTCTTGCACTTTAAGTTAGGAAAAAAAGATTTAAGTGTGCTATTGGAAAAAATATGATGAAATAAAAGATTTATGCTTGTGATAAATAAAATTATAATATTTACTCAAACAGCTTTAAAAATAACAATAGGCAAAAACTTACTATATAATATGGTTTAGACAACCTAGAAAATTATTAACCAGATAAATGTAGATTCCTGATAAATTCATTCACTATTAATTAGGCACACTTAAGGTTTCCAGATCTTTTGCTAGATGGGACTCTACAAAAATGCACCTCTTGCGGCTCACGTATTTGGTACCTACTTAATAGATAAAAATGATAATTCAGGATTTTGAAATAATAATGTATTATTCCCAGCCACCCTCCCTGTGATGACATGAAGAGTGGAACTTGCTTAGACAGAGTGAGCTGTGTTTTTCATGGATTTTAAAGTTATAATTGTCTCTATTCCACTCATGCACACTCCTCATATATGCTAACTCTTTCAGTCAGTGGTGAGGGCTTGTCATTGATTTCAACTTGTTGATATTCCTAAGCCAGTTTCTGATCAATATAGCAGGAAATGTGGACTATTCTACAGCTGAAGGTCTTTTGATACTCCTGGAATCTGGAAATAGTGTAGCCAAAATTGTCCTAGTCCCCATTATTATTCTCTCAGATCCGAAACAGCACTGCTAAAACTAAGATAATAAATGCCATCATCTGGCTGAAAATGGAGACCTGCAATGGCTAGTTTTATATGTCTCAAGTCAGTGGCAAATATATGGTTCACCCATGTGCAGGATAAACCAGAAGCACTTTACTAGTTTATAAAGTAAGCTAGATAGATTTGAAAACTGTCAAACAAGATATGACTTATGGTGATATGGCTGAAAGAGTTATCTGAATGCAAGGACAGGGCATCCTTTTTCAAGCAACATGTGCTTTCGAGATTGGGCTTTTATTGGCATTACTCTATTGCCATTGAAGAGGTACACCATATTGGCATCAGTGGAGCAATACAAGTATATCACTTAGCTCAGCAAGTTTTTAGTGGTTTCGGGGACTGATCACTCATCTTATCTATACAGGCCCACTAATAGGAAGAATTTGGAGAAACAGGTCATGAAGCTGGATTCTTCACCTGGGAATTCATCTGATAACTAGTTGTTTGTTCTGGCGAGTATCACTCAGAATTATTTTGACGCAGTGGCAGTTGAAGCTGCAGACAAGAACATTTTTCCAAGTACTGGCCAGGATAGTTATCCCCCACTACCCCGGGCAAAGGAATGCAGTGCAAATGGGA
Organism: Protopterus annectens; assembly: GCF_019279795.1. NCBI lineage: Eukaryota > Metazoa > Chordata > Ceratodontiformes > Protopteridae > Protopterus > Protopterus annectens. The sequence continues at coordinate 1,885,842,186 of NC_056741.1, read as the reverse complement.
TCAAAAAGTTCTTGAGCCTGAAACAAAAAGGTTGAAGCAAGCAGCACAACTAGAACAGTATTGTGACTTGAAATGAGGCCATGCTGTATTGTTATGGCCTTCACCTTTGTAATTGTTTTGATATCTCTAATTTAGGGACTGACTGTTGTATGTACAATGTTGGAAGCTGGCAAACTGATGTGGTGTTTATATGGATTAATTGCCTGTCACTACTTTAAGTGTTGCATGACCTGTTTTGACCATTATGTCAGACTTTGTTATGAGAACATGCTGGTCTTTTAACTCATTCCACCCTCTGGTGCTCTGAAATGTTGCACTTTAACTTCCAATGACTGCATCCTGGACTTTTTGACAAAATCAAGTTATATCTTCAGAGGCAAAACAAATGCTGATATTTATGTCATAGTAAGAGCTACTAACAATGTACAAATGTCAAACTATTAAGCACAAGCTCATGTTTACAGTGGTAGCATGCATTACATTTTAGGCCTTAACATTGGATTTTATAAGCTAGAATAAGCAGAGTGAATATTAGTTGTATAAACAACTTACAAAATATTGAGGTTTCATTTGAGGGCTAAGCAGTTCTGCTTGTGTCTTGACTGTTGAAGGATTTCAGAAATATAAATATTATGACAATATGAATAATTAGTATCTGAACAATGCTTAATATCTCTTTAACTGCACTAGATAAAAGTCAGATATCAATGCAGTTGTGCTCCTTATCATGTAAGCTTTAAGATAACATCTTTCAATAAATTAGAAGTAACATGATTTTGTTATTATTAATGTAAATATGCAAAGACTTAGGGCCGGATTCACGAAGGCTTGCATGGAGTCTAAGAGTAGAGTAAGACTGCATGCAGCCAACATGTCTGCCGAGCGATCCAGGAACAGCCGCCAGGGGCGTGCAAGAGTGCTCCTAAAACGACTCTTGCACGGACAGGGTTAGTTTATGCAAATTAACTCATTTGCTGCTGAAAGCTATGCAAATGAGGTAAATTTGCAATCCAGGAAACACTAACCTGTCCGAGTAAGAGTAGTGTTATTTGTAGAAATGTACTCGGTTGGCAACTGAGTACCGTTCTGCAAATAGCAAAACGGAGCCATGACGCTCCAAATAAAGGATGCATCCAGTTGATGAAGCATGCCAATGGGCAAATATATGGTCATTGGCATTTTTATGTGTTGCAAAATAATAAAACATTTTTTTTTCCTCGATCTCCGATGTTTAAGCGTGCGGCACACTAAAAACCAGAAAAACAAAAAATATTCATCTGCCATTCAAGTGAATGGCAGGCTGAAGACAACATGGCTACTGAGTAGAGGTTGCTAAGGGGGAAGCTCAGTCTGAGAGATGTAACCAAGCATTAGTAGGCAATCCTATGCAAATGAGGATAAGGATAATGAATCCCAATTTTTCCTGCTATGTGAACCATGTCCCTAGAGTGTAAGAGTAGGATAAGGGGAGTAACAGAGTAGAAGATGGGTGACATCATGAGGGGGTATGTATCAAAAAGACTGTAAGCTTATTGGAGCAGAGTGGCATGTGTTTGCTGTGAGTTACTCAGGACTAAAAGAGGTATGTCTACAGTTGTCTAAATTGAAATCCAGAAACCGAAGGTGTACGCTGTGGCTATCACTAAAGTTTCTTGCAAAGCTGCCTACACTGTGTGCGCGTGTGTGTACGCGTGTGCTAGTGTGTAAACCCGTCTAAGCCTGTGTGCATGTGTGTGCACCCATGTAAGCCTGTGTAAGGCCGTCTAAGCTTGTATACACGAATGTGCACCCGTCTAAGCCTGTGTAAGCTTGTGTAAGCCTGTGTCCACGCGTGTGCACTCGTGTGTGCATGTTTGCGCTTGTTTGCGCTGCGCTGCCCCCTGTGGAAACAGAAAGGGAAAAGGAAGGAAAAGAAGTAGTAGGAAGTAAACGAAGAAGAACTAGCAGAGCTGCCAGGTGAAATCAATCAGAATCAGCCAATTACACAGGCAGTACACTAGCCCAGCCCAGCCCAGCACTTACAACTCTGCAAACAACATTCCCCCATGTTTTTCTCAGAAACACTGCTACACTGCAGTCAACAAAGAGAAGTGAAAACTTAAAAAGCTTAAACTGAGACATAAAAATGTTAGGGGCTGCTATTGCTGTTACAAGGCAACATGTGCAAGATGCTGAGGATGGTGCCATTGCGAATGCTGCTGAGCAACCCACAGTGAGGAGACGAAGAAGAGTGTGCACACCCAGGGTAACCTACCAGGGGCTACATGAGCTGGAGATAGTGGAGCGCTATAGAGTGGACAGAGACCTCTTGCAGCAAATTGTTGAGCTGTGCAGGCCATGCCTCACACACAGAACCAACAGAGGAGAACCCATCCCAGTGGAAACCAAGGTATGTGTTGGCCTAAGAATACTAGCAACAGGTACCTTCCAGAGACCAACTGGTGATATGATGGGGATTTCACAGGCATCACTATCAAGTGTACTGCACCAGTTCCTGAATGCTATGTCACCACATGTCGGTGATCATGTATGTTTCCCAAATTCCCGTGAGGTATTAGCTAGCAATATGCGTCTCTTCCAGCAAATAGCGGAATACCCAGAGATAGTGGGTGCAATTGACTGCACGCACATACACATCAAAGCACCAGCTGGTGAGTGGGGTAGGGCCTACATCAAATGCAAGGGCTTCCATTCCATCAACTGCCAGGTCATGTGTGATGCCCAGGGCATAATACTGAATGTGTGTGCTGGCTGCCCTGGAAGCTACCACGATTCCCATATCTGGCATCTGTTGCAGCTGTACCAGACATTTGCCAATGGGGACATCCCTGACGGTCACCTAGTGGGGGATGCTGGATACGCACTGGAGCTGTGGCTGATGACACCCATCAGAAATGCACACACACCTGAACAAGAACTCCATAATGAAGCGCATGCGCAAACACGAAATGTAATTGAGCGTGTGTTTGGGATGCTCAAGTCACGGTTCCAGTGCCTGGACACATCTGGTGGAGCCCTGCAGTACTCACCAACTACATGTACCCAAATTGTCATGGTATGTGCCATGCTACACAATATGATCCTGCAAAAATAGCTGCAGCAGGAACAGCATGGGGCAGGGCCAAACAGCCCCCCACCATTGCCAAGGCCTGCACAGGCACAGCGTGACTTGGAGGAGGAACAACCTGAGCCTGCCCCAGTAGGCAGAAGGAGGCGTGCCCAGTATGCCTTGTCCTTGGCAAAGAGGCAACACATAGCACATACACTGGCTCAGTAGGAACCATGGAAGTGATACCTCTCTCTGACTCGCACATAAAATAAAAGGGATGCCTAACTTGACACTACCTGTTTCCAAACATGTATAGGCAGTGTAGTATGTGCACCCGACATAGGCAGCCCTGCAGCACCACCTGAGGCATGATTGCCATGTTTTAAGCAATATAAAGCAGTGCTAAGCAACTTTCACCAATATCTAGTATATGTAAACAAAATTGCTCGTGCAATGTTGGGCAAGGTCAGGGCAAGTTGAGCAAAGTCAGTTAAACATGCTCATATCTGCTTTATTGTTCCTTAAGCAGTCTGGTCTGGCCAGCATGAAAATAAAAAGCAGTGACAGGCTTTGAACCCAGGAAACTGTGCACTATAGTCACAGTACTGAACCACTAAGCCATGATAGCATTTCAGTAGCACTGACACAGCAGGACAATTGTACACTAATGCAAACACAAAGCAATGCTGTATCATGCCCCTAAAGAGTCAAATGGGTAACCTTCCCCACACACCTATACAGACAGAGAACATCAGGCCAGGCGTTGTGAAGTGGGTTGTGTAGGCTATGAAGTCGCAAGCTAATATACGTGAATTTGGACACTAAGATTTGTAGTACAGTAGTATGCCTCAAGCCAGTATGACAGGCAACAATACAGACTGTAATGGTGTTCTGTACATAGCAGTGCAGGCACAGCAAATGTGTATAAGTGTCAGGTGAAACCCACATCCTATGTACACCCACAGTAACAATCCTGTGTGCCCACGGGTAGAAATGTATAAAGAATAGCTGTCCCCCCTGTATGTAGAAATATTGATAAGTCTATGCAAAGTGCCTCATGGAAGCCCTGCAGGCACAGCATGACCCCTGTTGATCTATGACACAAAGGTGAGCCCTGCTGTACTAATACAACTTGATTTACCATACACATATAGTATGAATGTGTATACTGTGCGTGCTCACACACTCCAACAAATGTAGTGGATTTCATTCAGCATCACACTGAAAGGTCATACTGGGCATGCTCACACACTTAAAGAAACAAAGCAAATGTCAGGCAGGAAGATACTGAAAGGTCATACTGTGCATGCTTACACACTTAGGCTAATTACGGATGTGATAATAAGGGATCTATGGACAAATGTGTATAGTCATCTCTACTTCCAGAAACACATTCACAAAGTGGTCTAAAAATCCTGCTATGTGTTCACACAAACTGCCAAGGTATATGCATGTAGGTCAAAGGAGGTTGCCACTACTCAGCAGTCATCATAACTGTCAGAGGGTACCACAACACACTTGTGATGAATGTGACTAGGCACGTTCAGCAGCTAGAAACACCAATGAAGTACCTTAACAAGAGGATTACTGGCCTGAAATAGTTGCCCCATGCAACAAGACTGAAATGTAACCCAATCTGTACTCTGTTGCATATGGTCTACTCAGGAGATCTCTGCCCAGCAGACAGGTCCATGTCATGGTTACACTCAGATCTGTTCTGAGTTACAGCTCAATGGCACTAAATGGACAGAGCCAACTGATACTGCCAACATCCTGGCAGATAGGATCAGTGTTAACTTCACCCCCCTCTCACCCATGAAAGAGCACATGTCTATAATGGAAGACTGCAAAGTTGCTGTCATCACGGCTGCACAGGTAAAAAACACTCTCCAAAGCCAGTATCACAGCAGCCATGAGACTAGATAACTTCCCAGGCTGTGTAGTATCTACTTCCCTGAAGTAAACATTAACATGGAAGGCCTGTGGCTGCTGAAGTTTCCAGAGGACTTCAAACTAGAAGCCATCATTGTAAACACTAAAGATGTAGACATCCTACAAAAGGGCCTCACTGAGACAGATGGCTGTTGTCCAAGCCATGGGCTGTAGCTCAATGACAAAAGGTGCATTATCATCACCTTTGTTAAAAACACTGTAGCCAAGAACTACAACATAGGTGGTTGTATACTTCACACTGTAAGCGTGACAAGAGACCCTGGTTCACAGGTGGACAGTGGATACAACTGTGATAAGCACAGTCCCACAGTAGTCAGGAAACCCTCTTATGTGGCACACCTCATCACAAAATGTGTCTCATGCAGAATAGAAGAGGACATTGTTCACTTCTACTCACCACTCACTAGAACTATAAGAGAGTACAATGCCACTGCTGCTATGTACCTCACAAGACAACTACAACAACTGGAAAGCCAGCAGCAATACCTCACAAAGAGCATTAGTGGCCAGAAATACATGCCATACACAGACCATCGCAAAATGCTCCAATCATACTCCCTTGCATATCGCCTACTCAGAGGTGTTCACTGCCTAACATACAAAACTATGTCAAACATAGAGCTGTTGGATATGATCCACGTAAAACACTCACAATCACTCTGATCTCTGGACCCAAGACCATGAGTGAAATACAAAAGGAAGGTGTGTAGCCATTTACCTTATGGATATCCACACCTTCAGGTTACTGGAACAGCATGAGACATTGGAGACCATGCAAGTGCAACTAACATTGGGCAAAGCTGCCCATCAGATTGTAGCCTGCTACAGATCACCTACCTTGTCTCAGGAACCTCACTCAGTATTCTGTAGAACAATGGCAAATATAAAGGTCCTATCAAACACCATTATATGAGGAGATTACAACTACCCAAACATTGAGTGGGTGAATTACTCATATACAATGTCCTTTGCCCAATGTGTCCTAGAGTTAAGAAACTCTAACACCCTGGAACAGCTGGTCAGCACTCCCACTAGAGGTGACAACATACTGGACATGATCATCACCAACATGGGGTACCAGTGTTCCACAACAGAGATAAACCCCCCGCTGGTAATATTAGATCATTAAGTAATCACACTGGACATCCACATCCCGCCCCCACACCCAGTCAATGAAACCACTGTGAAGACATTTGCAAAAGCAAACTACACACTTCCCAAGACCAAAGTGGAACGTTCCAAAGACCCCTTGCTACAGGATAATGGTATGCAATCTGCAGAATTATTTACAAGTGCATCCTATGCACATCTACAGGGATGCATGGAATGAGACATCACAAATAAAACCGAGATGCAATCCTCCAAAAATAGGGCAACAAGCAGGTGTTTGTAGTCCATAAATAAGCTAGACAAGAGAAGGAGGAAACTAACACATGATAGATCCAACTTCACTAAAGGAAAGGCATCACTGATCATTATCAGGAAGAAACAATGATCGCTCATAAAATAATCCAAGGATGGTTTCTAAAGACAAATAGCCAAGGAATGTAAGAATAACAACCACAAAGCCTTTGGTAGCTATACCAGACATGTAGGTGTCAACTTCCAAAAATGCTGTCAGCTACTGAAAAAAGGAATGACATACACCAAACCAACTTTCATTGCCCACACCCAGGGGGACATGTTCAGTGTAAACTCCCCCCCATCACCCCCAAAAGGGCCTGTGTCCATCACAGAAGGATGCAGAGACCCAGACGTCATGGACATGCAGGTAAAGACAGCCCTCACCAAAGCTAAGAACATAGCATCAATGTGACTGTATGTTGTCCCAGGCTGCGTCTTACACTAGGCCCATAAGGAACTACACCCTCACCTACATTCACTGTCCAGACTCAAGCTTACCACAGGCTATGTACCCAAAGAATGGCATACAGTAACAGTCATCCAGCTCCACAAAGGGTGTGCCAAAACAGAACCTGCAAACCATTGCCCAATATGTCTACTCAGCCAGGTCTACAGAGCTATTGAGCAAATTGTCATGGAACCCATACACTGAGACATTGGAGATCTCCAGACACTGGACTCTACACAACTTTGCCTTGTTAAAGGCAGAGCCTGGCTCCCAAACCTAGTTGTCATATTTAAAATAGTTACCATGAACATAGATGGAGGTGAAAGTAGTCCACACAGCCCACCTGGACCTCACTAAGGGCTTACCACACCATTCCCCACTCTGTCATCATGGACAAGTGTACCAGCTTGAACATTAACAGCTATGTCACAGGATGGGTGGCCAAGTGGCTCACAGATCAAACACACATGTTCATAGTTGCGGGCGCCATATCCAACTCTAAGCCAGTCACAAATGGCATCACACAGGTCTTGGTCCTGGGACCTCACCTGTTCAGTAGATACTGCTCAGAGGTACAGGCAAGCATGGCAGGTGTATGGCTGAACAGGTTTGTAGATTCATGGAAACTGTGGTCCATAATTGACTGTACAGCTGACACAGACATCCTCCAGAAGTGTCTTACAGAGACAGATACCTGGTGTCAAAACAATGCCCTCAAGCTGAATGGCAAAGAATGCATAGTCATCCCCTTTGGGTAATACAAAGTGTGCACAAATTACCACATAGGTGGTAATCCAGCATGTATGGAGAAAGTCATAATGGCCCTGGGGACACAGGTAGATAGTAAACTCACCTTTGATGATCACATGGCCAAAGTGTTTAGACATTCCTTCAATGTAGGCCATCCAATGTCACCTAATGTAACCTACTTCATATGGTCTGATGATGTCACCATCCTACAAATATACCTGGTGAAAAGAGAATTCCCAGTAATATGTATAGCGCGTCGTGCGAAAAGAACCCCCCCAGTAATATGTATAGCGTGTCATGTTAATGTGTACTTCTCTAGTATCATGAAGTAGTTAGATAGGGGTTTGAATCCAGCACTGGGCAACTGTGTGTGGTCTCCTTTGGAAGGAGCAACCTTTTAGGAGAGTAGCTGTATAGCGCGTCGTGCGAAAAGAACCCCCCAGTAATATGTATAGCGTGTCATGTTAATGTGTACTCCTCTAGTATCATGAAGTAGTTAGATAGGGGTTTTGAATCCAGCACCGGGCAACTGTGTGTGGTCTCCTTTGGAAGGAGCAACCTTTTAGGAGAGTAGTGAAACACCTCAAAAGTGGTAAACTAACCTTTGTCAAGTCTGATGATGTCACCATCCTACAAATATACCGTGGAAAAAAGATCTCCCAGTAATATGTATAGTGCATCGTGTTAATGTGTACTCCTCTACTATCATGAAGTAGTTAGGTAAGGGTTTGAATCCTGCACTGGGCAATTGTGTGTGTGTTTGTCTGCGGTCTCCTTGGGAAACAGCAACCTTTTAGGAGAGTAGTGAAACACCTCAAAAGTGCTAAACTAACCTTTGTTAAGTCTGATGATGTCACCATCCTACAAATATACCTGTGGAAAAGAGAGCCCCCAATAATATGTATAGCGCATTGTGTTAATGTGTACTCCTCTAGTATCATGAAATAGTTAGGTAGGGGTTTGAATCCTGTACTTGGTGAGTGTGTGTGTTGTATGTGTGTGACACTGTTGGGCAATGTGCTGTGGGTTTTGCTTTTACTACTGTATGACATATCAGTATGCATTGCATATGTGAGCTAGCTGTGTGGGAAATACATATACGTACATGTTACCTCAATGATTGCATGTGTGGGAACCCTGCTTTCTCCAGAAACACAGCTGTCATCCTTGCCAGACTGTAATGCTGCTTCCTAGACCTTAGGTCACATCTGTATGCTTGTGACAAGCCCAGCCACTGCAGTGATCCCTGGCCTAGGTCATCTGTGTCACACAAAGTCATTACGGTTCCTATTGGAATGTGTGTGTGAGGTTCAATGGCCAAGGTATATGTCAGACCTGTTCAAACGCAGCAAAGTCTGTCAATGATGACTGTTCATAACAGGTGTTGAACAACCTTTGTGGATATGCATGCAGACCCCTTATTGCCTATGTGATCCACCGAGGGATCTCAAAATACCTTTGGAAATGTGATTAACAAAGGACAGATGACGTAACACTTGGTTGCATGTACACATCGGTACCTGTTCATCATGTTGTTGGCTACTACCTATGTGGCACTGTGGGGATAATATGTTCCGTAAAGGTGGATGACTATGCTTAATTTGGCTTATAGCTTTCCAGCATGGGTTTGACAACAGGCATCTGTCTGTATGATACCCTTGTGCAGGATGTGTGTGTCATCTGGAGGATGCATTATAGACCACAGTATGCATTATCAGACGTGGATGGACATATCCCTACTGTGATTGCTTGTACCTAAGAGAACAATATGCCAAACAGGAGTGGTGTCAGTAATGGGTGCAGGTGAATACCAGTGGTTACTGGCATAGTATAGTACTTGAAGGATCCAAATGTTGCTGTGTGTCCTACATCTGTGTGTCAGTTGTCAAGACATCATGTAACGATTGGTTATGGTCAGGCTGTGGAAGTGATGTATACTACCAGAATGCAAAACAATGACAGATAGTAACAGTATCACCCACAGCACAGTGTCAAACTATGTCATACACACATGTGTAGTCAGGTTCCGAAATGTGTGTAGTACAATGCATACTGGCCAACAATAGAAACTATGGAGTGTTACTGTGTAATACAGAGCATGTCACCCTGGCCATGTGTCCACTATGCACGTATATGCAGACAGTGCACCTCCACCATGTTCACAACTGTACACCTGCAAATCTGTGCTACACACATCCCACACATACTGTCCACTCTCTAACACATGCTGCCAATACTGCACACATTGGCCAAGTGGCACGTGGCTGGACAATACACAACTGGAACCAACACTGGTGTAAACAACACTACAATGACAATCATAGCATTAATGCATCATGCCTGCTCAGCTACACTTTCAAGCATATCATTACACTGTACTGCTGACAACATGCTAATATTGCTATATTGCTATAAAGACACCCTGTGCATCAGTACCATGGTAGCATGTTCCTGCATCGATGTTACAGATGACAGGAGGTGGCACAGGTTTCATCATATGCACAGGGTGTGTTGTTGGTTTGCCAGAGGCCTACAGTGAGCCATCCAATCGACATGTATGTGTGTGTGTATGAGGGGCAAGAATACTGGAATGGGCCAATGTTGATGTAATGTATGTGGGTATGTGTTAGCCCTAGGTGTCTGGAGTATGTGTGTGTGTGTCTGCATGCACACAGTTCCACCATGGGGCTGCCATATATGGGTATTTGTGGGACAGCCACAGACTGTACCTGCGAGGCTTCACAGATCACTGTCTCTGGCCATGGATACGGTACCTGTGCCTGACAGGTTTGCTACTGACACTATCAGGTAGTAAGCCAGACTGGGTACTATCCCCAGAGGTGGATGGAGGTACACTAGACACAGGTCCCTGCTGGGACTGTCCAGAGCCATGTGCACATGGTCTTCTAGGACGTTCTATGGACAAACCATCCCCAACATTGCTGGGGCTGGTACTGTCACTACAGGAGTGGCTATGGCTTGAGGGACATCTGCAGTGACTGCCAGCTGCTAATGTTGCTGGCATACGTCCACGTCGATGACTCAACCATCCCGCACTGTCCTGATACATGGACATGACATTGCAGAGGATTTCTAATATCTCTCCCAAATGTCTATCAGTGACCTCGGTGTAATGATGGATGGCACCTGCTATGTCATGGATACTGTCAATGATGGTGGTGTTATGTGCCCTCTGTGCCCTTAGTCCCTGTCTGGTGTACCATTCCATATGTGCCTGTGCCTCCATGACAGCCTGGAACATGCGTGACATTGCCAGACCTGTGGTACATCTGCCAGTGGCATGATGAGCAGCAGTGCCCCTACGAGAACCCCTGGACATCTGCCTATGTGGTACCCTTCCAGACATCTGGGTATGGCTGCTGTGTTGGGATGCATGTGCCATGGATACCACACTATCCTGGCCAATGCCAACTGTACGCTGTCCCTCAGCTATGGGTATTGGTGATGGATGTATTGGCAGTATGACTGTATGCATGGATGGAGTGGACAGCTGTGTACTGTCGATTGGTGGCCCAATGACAGACCCTGGCAAACATGTCTGTTCCTCAACACACCTATCATCAGTATCACTGTTTTGCTCGGTGACATCAGTTTGCCTGCTGCAGTGAACCAGCCCAAGCTCAGCACCTGTGAGAGGAAGACAGGAAACACACTTTAGGACCTGTACATGATGTCGGCACACATGCACACATGCACACAAATGCACTCATCACTAAAATACACACACACACACACACACACACACACACACACACACACACACACACACACACACACACACACACACACACGCACACACACACACATACCACCAGCAATCTAGAACATACTCAATAGTGGGTGATGGTGGGATACAGTATCACAAGGCAAACAGTTATATCACACGTGTCAGCATGCAGGACGTGTGTTTCCCAACAGCATGCAGTGCGGGTGTTGACAGCCCTTGCCAATAACACTATACATGTCTTTGATGCATGTGTGTTGTTGTTCAGTGATTGGCCTCACCCTGGTATGCACTGTGTACATGGACACGACAGTGCTGTGCAAGTATTATAAGCTCTGCAATGTTCTGTGCACCATCTCTCTCAGGTATACATACCATGGCTGGATGTGTATCTGTGTGTCACATAGATATCCATTTCTGATTAGAGTGTCTGTGTCTTCAGATAATTGTGGACACAGGATTAACACATGCATGCTATGTATACACACAGGATGAGTGGTGCATGTTTACCTGATGGAATACCATTGCTCAACATGGCCATTGTACAGTGGTTATGGTGAGTGTAGGATATATTGTGGACATGCCAATGCCAGACATGACATGGCATGCTACAACACAACTGCAACATTAAACATCACACAGACACAGTGTGTCATACGACCTATACACTCAATGGCATTACAAGACATATATGTGTCACTTTGTACAAATTGTGATTGCTATGCATATTGTGTATAGGTGCCTATGTTTGCACACACACACAACACTGAGGTGCATAGCAGGTAATGCTATGTTTAGTACTGTGGTCACTGTAACTGGATGGGGTGTACTACCATGAGCCATCATCATGCAGCATCATGTGGTCACTCAAGGCTACTAATGTGTGCCAGACTGGCACATACCATGCTGTACTGGAACTGCAGTACCATGGCTACATTCACCATTTCACAGCCAGTTGTTAAATGGGTTTGTAAGGTGCACATAGGGGGCATTGCCTACAATGAATGTGTAATGTGTCGAAGAGTGTCGCACAGCCACATGTGAGGCATCTACCCCTCAGGTATATTATGTGTGCCGTGTGGATGAAGTGTGGGATACTGTAGTGTGACCTTACAGCAGGCGTCTGAATACGCCATGTGTAGCATGTTAACGTGTACTGCGTATGACAGTGTTGTGTATGTTGTGTGCATGTGTATCGACTCTGCCTATCCAATGTCCACATCAGTGTTGCCACAATTGTGTGGAATGCTCTGTGTATTGTATGTGTTTTAGGCAGCTACCCACGTTACTGGGATGTGCATAGTCTCACAGCAAACATGCACAGCATGCATTATGCGTATGTGTGTTACGTGTGTACATGGCCTACACCTCACCTATGACATGAACATTTAATTAGCAGTATTAAAGGTAGAACACACTCACCAGCATGGGTCGGTTGCCTTGCTGTCACACCAGAGGGACCTACAAGGATATGAGACACTTTGTCAGTGGCAACAACTGTGGCATTGCTACTGTGTGTTTGCAATCGTACAGTAGTACAATGGTTGACAGTCACTGGCCTACAGATTGTATTCCTAATTATTACCATTGCACAACACTAGGCACCACATCATATAACTACACAGTACACATCTCACATAAGCATGCTCTAACAATTGAGGTAACAGTAGTCTACATCTATGCCATGTTACCTGCACGCTCCATGTCAGCTTGCTGGGTGACTCCGGCCTCCATGATGACACACGTTAGTTGTTGGGGTTGTTGTTGGCCAGGAGCCACCTGGTTCAGGAGCAGCTCCTCCACTCTGGTGAGGGGGGGTGGATGGCTACCCCCCCACCTGTGGCAAGCTGCTATCTGCGGATATCAGACGCACGCTGCCGGACATGTCTAATTAAATCACTGCAGTGATGGTGTACCTGCTCATATGTCCGGTTATGCATGCTTATGTCATTTACCCAACAGACAAGCTCTTGCCACAGCGCAGTCCACTCATGCTGGTCCTGGCTGGTTCTAGAGAACAACAGGGCATACTGCTGCACCAGGCTGGATGTTATGACCTCTTCCTCCGCCGTGCTATAGGTGGGATTACAATGGTGGGACATAGCCCTGGAAGACAATGAAACAATATGTGTGAACAAGTCATGAGGCACACGTATATTTCTAATGTACAGATAGCAATTAACTGCCATATATAGCAACCTATTGGCTGTCAGAAGATACACACTTTCAATACCACATGTCAGTACTCAACCCACAACTGCCTGACAGTGCCCGGCACACTCGATATATCAAACCACGTTTTGCACAGCAACAAACTTACAACAGTATGTAATACTATACAACAGTACAGTATGTGACACAATGCACAACCTAGACACAGGAGGTATATATCATGCTAATGCATCATGAAAAGTGTAATCCATTGCAATGATTGTAAAGTCCAGTGACAGTATCACCGGTATACCACACTAGCTGTTGATGGCAGACCCCTGCCTAACATATGTGCACATTCGTGAATATAGGTGGCATACTGCTGTACTACACTATACATGTTGCTAGATATGCACCTATACCCTGTAACACACATATGACCAAGGCCATGGTACAGGCATACACACACACACATCAGACATACATACCAAACACATAGGTATGGCAACACAGGTGACCTTTACCTGTGTACCTTACAGTACTGTGTGTCAGTAGTTATGAGACTGTATGCCTGAGGTATGTAATCTGTGAGGACTACAGGGAACACATGGAACAGTGGTTCCAATCAATGTGGATGTACACCATACTGTGCTGTTTAGGCATACAGCCTCAGGTAGTACTACAGTTCATACGGGGGTTGGATTCACCAGCAGTAACACTCAATAAACATGCATGTACTGCTTTGGCTTACAATGGGCACCCCAGTCGACAACAAGGGACTATGTCAGAACGTATGGCATACTGCTTTTTCAGCCTAGCAATTGTATACACATCTTTTGCTGGGATCACAGCTAGGACACATAATACCATGACAAAAACAGTTTCCCTCTGAGCTATCACACATAAAACAAACTCTGACACATTCACAAACACATTCACCATCACACTCAGTCAAACTCACATAGTAATTATTGCAACAAGTACATGTGGGTGTGTATCACTTCATAGGGAGGTAAGAGGCTATTGGCCCTAGGGCCTATAGAAGCCTAGCCATATGCTACCCTGGCCTTTGACACACAGGTCATTGCATTTCACATGGCCCTGTCAAGCAGAGACACATAGGTGATTGCCTGGGTGTATTCACTATCTCCCATACAATCTTCATGATTATTTATGACGACTGCTAATTAGGAGCTTTGTTTGCTATGGATAGTTGGTTTGTTACAGAGTATGGGATGTCTCTAAGATGGGAATCTATCCCTCCAGCATGTGCTGTTTATTGTGATCAGAAGGTTTGGGTCCCTAGAGCATGTAGCACGTAGATATTGTGATCTGTTTACATGCAGCATGTCCAACAGCTCTGGTTTTTACATAGCTTAATATGTTAGGCAGAGGTCACCTCTGGGTAGGCGGTATGTTACACAGTGTAGTTGTCGGTTTGTGAGATGGCCTGCATAGGACATCTCTTTGAGGCTGGTATTACTCTTTGTGAAGTATGTCTTTGTCGTTTCCAGTTGCTGTGGCTGTCTTGTGAGGTACATACCACATGGGGCATTATACTCTATAATGGGCTTTATGTTGTTAACATTAGTAAAGAGGTGACAGTTATGAGGTTGACTAAATATAAACCTATTATTAATTAGGGTTAGTAGGGTGGCCTAATGGTTAAGGTGTTTGCCTTACAAACACAAGATGCAGGGTTCGAGTCCCACAAGGAATAATTGGCTAGGCTTAAAATGGCTTGCAAGGGCAGTTAGCCTAGTACTAATCTATGAACCTATGAAATATCAGAAGGAATTATTCCACATATTCCTACTTTCAATAATGATAGGTTTATAATTCCTTTTAACAACAGAACACAAGAGATTGTTGATTGTGTCCAAGAACTATGGACTAGTATTGTAGACACAAATGAGGAACTTTGTGGGATTCTAGGAGTGGTACCTAAATTTACATACAGTAAAGGCAAAAATTTGAAAAATTTATTTGAAAATAATTCTAACAGTGATCAGCAGAGACACTCTAAGATGAGCAAATGTGGCACATGCCACGTATGTAGATTTATTTATGATGGTCCATATATTTCTATACACAATTATGGAAAAACTTTAATATGTCCTGGTCACTGCAACTGCAATTCCAGTATGGTTGTTTATGCCGCAAAATGCACAGCATGTGAAGCCTTTTATATAGGGAAAACCATCAGAAAATTAAAAACACGTGTCACAGAACATCTCAGTGACATTAAAAGGCATATACCTACAAACATGTTATTCAACCACACTACAACTTGTGGTAATTTTAAAAGATTTTTGTTTTTTGTCATAGACAAGATACCACTTAATATACACAAAGGTGGTGATGATAAAACACTGCTAGAAGCCAAAGAATGTTTATGGCAACTCAGGCTCAATGCCTGTAAATGGCCTGGTCTTAATGAACATGTGGCCATGTCCAGCATTTTAAAATTAAGATCACAATTTATATGAATCTAGTTTTATATGTTTATAATTTTTATCCCTAACTTGAAGGGTTTATTCATGTAATTTTAGATCAACATTCGTATTTATTTATTATATTTATATTTTTAGAAACACATTTTATCATACTATTTTAGATTAATGCTAATTTATATCTATTATACATAGTGTATAATTACTTACATTAAAAATACAACTATATTATATATTACATGTTATTCTTATTTATAAACATATTTATACTACAAATTGTTATTTTTATTCATATTTAACATACATTTTATATTTTATATTGTAAATTAAAGTGTATTCAATATTTTTCATTATTTTACTATTTAAATTCATTTTATTCAACACACTACATTCTTAGGTCTTACCTACAATATTTGACATTATATCTCACATTTAAATATTCAAACTATTTTAATTTTATATTTTATGCGAATATTTTTAAACATTGCATTTGAATGTGAAATTGATTTTCTTAAAATATTATTCTAATATACAGGTTTATTTTAAAACAACATTTCATTTCATTTTTTATTTTAATTGTATTTTTCCTTTAAGACTAGGAACATTTGTATTGTAAGTCTGATTAAGTTAATTGATTAATTGCTAGTCAATTTATTTTGAATGCACTATATAAAAGGATGACTTTGTAACGTATATTGTACTCTGATGATGCCCCCTGTGTGCGGGTGAAAGCGCTTAGTATTTATTTCATGGAGCATATTGTCCTGTTCATTTGTTTGGTCTAGTTTTTGAACATTAAAGGCTTTTTGAAGAATTCCAGGACTCAAGGTTTGATGTTCTTTTTTGCTTATTGGTCTGTTCTGTTCTGGATTGAAACTGTATTCACTATCTCCCATACAATCTTCATGATTATTTATGACGACTGCTAATTAGGAGCTTTGTTTGCTATGGATAGTTGGTTTGTTACAGCGTATGGGATGTCTCTAAGATGGGAATCTATCCCTCCAGCATGTGCTGTTTATTGTGATCAGAAGGTTTGGGTCCCTAGAGCATGTAGCACGTAGATATTGTGATCTGTTTACATGCAGCATGTCCAACAGCTCTGGTTTTTACATAGCTTAGTATGTTAGGCAGAGGTCACCTCTGGGTAGGCGGTATGTGACACAGTGTAGTTGTCGGTTTGTGAGATGGTCTGCATAGGACATCTCTTTGAGGCTGGTATTACTCTTTGTGAGGTATGTCTTTGTCGTTTCCAGTTGCTGTGGCTGTCTTGTGAGGTACATACCACATGGGGCATTATACTCTATAATGGGCTTTATGTGTGATGAGTAGAGGGGAACACTGACCTATATTTCCCTGGATGACACACCTTTTGTGATGAGGTGTGGCAGGTAGACAGATTACATGACTAGTGTGTCACTGTGATTATCGAAGGGGTGACTACAGTCCACCTGTGTCCCATGGTCTCATCACATTTTCAGTGTTAAGTAGACTACCACCTATGTGGTAGGTCATGGGTACGGAGTTTTTGCCAGAAGGGATGCCAATGCAGTTTCAACATTGAGCTTGAGTCCATGGCTTTGTCACCAGCCATCTGTCACAGTAAATATGACCCTGTCTCTCTCTCTCTAGATATATATATATATATATATATATATATATATATATATATATATATATATATATATATCTATATATATATATATATATATATATATATATATATATGTACACATAAATATAAACATACATTGGTGTACATATAGATATCCATATAGGCACATATACGGTCCACCTTTCATGGTGGGAATATCAATTATACGAAGGTTGGGAGGTATACTGTTATGTACTAATATTGCACAGTGTTGTGCAAAATGCATTGAAGGTGTTCTTAGCACATGTAGCTTTGGCAGGCCTCACTGGCTGCAACACTGCAAACCTGACAATTCATACCCACAGCGTTTAACCACCACATGTCATATATCAGCACTGTATGCTGTCTTGTTTGCCACACACTACAACCTACATAGAAGTATGCACATAACAACCTTCAACAACATATATATGTCCACCCTTCACAAACAGTTGCATTATGTCCCTTGCTCTATGCACATGTACAGATGCTAATATATCTGACACAGACAGATCTTTCCGGTTGTGTGTGTGCCATGCACACACAAGGTCCACACTGCTGTAAGTCCATGGACCTCACAGCTGACCTGCTGGGCCTTGCTGCAACATGAACAGGTGTCACATGTGAGCACACAGTAATATTAGAGGGTGTATATATAGCTGCAAATGCTAGATTAGCATACTAGCCTGGTACAGCTGTTGCCAATGCTAAGCTACATGTTAATATGACTATCATGCATTTGTTACTCTGTCACATCCTTGTTTATATAACTGTATGCACTACTCCCCCAAACAGCCATTGTACACACTACTGTATAGAACCGAGATAACATGGATCAGATGTTTGACATTTAATGCTGAACTACATATATCACAGTCATATCCCACTGCACACAGCTACACACTGATCTCTCCATAGCAGTAGTTATGCAGGGCATCTGTGCATAGATACGTACCGCTGCCATATATGGATGACTCAAAGTATGTAGAGTACTCTTCAAAAACATCTACTACATGCCAGTAAATACATATCAGTTACATACCTTTACTTTGTATGGGTTTGTATTATTATGTTCCGTGTGTAGTAATACAGTTTTTTTATATATATATATTTTTTTATTTATTTTTTTTATGTTGATTTTTTTTTTTGCTGTTGCTGTGGCTGTTGCTGTTGTTGTTGCCAGTGTCTGTCTGTCTGTCTGTCTGTGTGTGTCTCTGTGTCTCTCTTTCTTGCTTTCTTGCTTGCTTCCTTGCTTTCTCGCTCTGTCTCTCTCTGTGGCTGCAATGAAATGATTGCATGTGTGGACAGTAAGTACAGCCTGCTTTTAGAGATTTCTCCACATGTGCATGTGATGGCCTCTGCACCAATTGGTGGCCACCATTTGGTAATTGCATGCAGCCTGCTGTGTGGTAATTGCAGTACTCACTGTCATTGCAACCCAATGCTATAAATTGCTAGGTCAGGTAGGCGTAGGCCTTTCAGCTTTCCAAAGTGGGGCCCATGCTTGTTTGCTGTGGACACCATAGTGTAAGTCAGAAGGTTGGTATACTTCTTCTAAATGTTGCTAAGGGTGTAGCCAGTTATTTCTATGTTGTACTCAGACCTGAATGTTGCCTCTTCCACTACACAGTTGACAGTGTTAAGAAACCCACCTATTCCAACTTCCTTTTACATTTTACTAGTGGGCACCCACTACATCAAAAACGGTCCTTAATTAAAGGACAGTGTGTTAGACTAGCTAGAATGGTGAGTTGTGAGGAGGTCTTTATCAAGGAGTGTCAGATACTTAAGGAAATGTTGTTGGTGAGGGGTACCTGGATAAACTACTGAGTGAGGTGACTGGGGAGGTAGTAAGTAAAAGAATGAATGGTATTTTCAAACCCTTGTTAGGAAATACTGCACCCCTGACCAATGTGCAGCAAAATGATACTGACACTGTGCAAAGCCAGACCAATTATAAAGGAGCCTTGATTTTAACATATAATCTTTGCTTCTATGAGATTAAAGAGGTCATAAGACATAACCGGAGCATTTTTTCAATGGAACAAATATTAGGTCTAAAGTAGGAGATAAACCTACCGTAGTCTATAAGAAGGATCTTTGTTTTAAAAAAATGCCGGAAAGTAATAGTGTTAGTGTGCCTGAAAGGGGTATGCACAATTGTGGAAGATGCCACCAGTGTAACTTTATTTTAGAAGGAAAAGGGGTAAGAATAGGTACTGGTCAGTATATTAAAACCACTATCAAAGGTTATTGTTTTACTTCTGGGGTGGTTTACATGGCAGTGTGTCAAGTATGTCGAATGTTCTATATTGGTAAGACCAAGGGGCCATTTAGAAAGAGAATTTACCAACACCAGTATACTATTTCAAGGCTAGATGAAAATAATGCACTTGCAAAACATGTTAAAAACCACCCAGAACATTATTTTAAATACATGGCCTTGGAAAAAGTTGAAATGGGTCCAAAAGGGAGACATTTTGATTTATTTTTGCAGTATAAAGAACTAAAGTGGCAAACAAAGTACAATGCTAGTGTATCCCCTGGACTCAATGATGTGATTTATATTACTTGTGTTTTAAAAATTAAAGTTGAATTTGCTTTTTAAAGTATTTTTTGTTTAGAGTATTCTAACGCAACCATTGTGTATGTTCTGTAGTATGTTTAAAAGCAATATATGTACTGTGTTTTTAAGACAGGCTGGTTGAAGCTGATTGATTCATTGAGAACATGTGATTTTTGATTTTATTATATAAGTAGAGAAAGTAGAGTTTTTTTTCATTCTGAAGAAGTCATTTATACCATTGACGAAAGTGCTAAAGTATGTTTTAATAAAGAAGATCCATCATCCTGCCACTTGTCTTTTGGTTCGTTTTTCTACTTCTCCTGGTTTGGAGTGTGTTCTTGTTGTTAATACCAGGGATCTGTCTTTAAAAAGGGTATATATAAACTTACCATTGATAGAAAATGTGTGGATCACTTCACCATCCATTCATCAAACAGCAGCACTATCGTGCCAACTAAGGTCCTATAGACCATGCTACCATTCACAGAGATGTGATTCTTGGCTCCCTTATGTAGGATGTTCTTTACATAACTGATTTTCAGTTTGTTATCATTCTTTATTATTATAGATTTAAAGTTTCTGTATATTCTGTACTAGCATTTATGTACCTCTCCCACTGTAGGCTGGAAGGTACTGTATACTGAAATTATATGACTGGATGCAGCAAAGTTGTGTTATGGTTCTATATAGATGCATTTCTTGGTTATGCTTACTGATTAAATCTTGGAAGGAATGAGCCCCTATCACTATGACATGAAGCTGCAATGATTGTTCATTAGTCTACTATAGCTTCTGTAGATCAACATTTACTAACTCTCTTACCCAAGAACTGTCACACACACTGTCACTCCTCACTAATTAGTTCATCCAGCACCCAATTTAATTTATTCACATGATAACTGGACAGTTTTGCTGACCATCTTGAACCTTTTTCAGCCAAAACCCTGACAACAGGGCAACAGTAAATGTCATGTATACAGACAATTTTTAACGTACCTAATTTACTGGCATATTTTGGGGAGGTAGGAAAAATGAAATACTCAGAGAAAACTTATGTATACCAGAAGAGAGCATGCAAACTTCACACAGATAGTAACCAGTGGTCATGACTGAACCAGAAACACTGGAGCTGTGAGAGAGAAACCTTAACCGCTGAACCACTAACCGCCTAACTGGGCTTAAAATTAGCTTGACCATGATGCAGATACAGCAAATCATCTATACCACAGCATAAGCTTATTTAAAACAGAACTGATATATGTATGCATGCATGTATGTGTGCATGTTTTTCATAGTTATAACTAAAATGAAAGTACAAAAGTATGTAACTAGATTGCATAGAGATGGTGTTACATTTTCCACTAATCTTACAAGTACAAATTGATATATGTCATTTAATTTTTCTATTTTTATACAGAAACAGCTTTCTTGTTCTATATTCTGCAACTACTATCTGATTAAATACTAATCTTTAATTGTTTGTCTTTTCTTGGAAAAGACAAATGCAGTACAGACAATTACAACTGCTTTCACCTCATTAAAAAACAATAATGCATTTCATTCAGTTCAGCTGCACTGCCTTTCCAATGTGCAGTTCACAAGATCTGTCAGTTCCTTTTGGTTGTAGGTGTGTTTAAGCAGATCCATTTATAAATGGAAACTGTGCTTTAGTATCGCCTCCTGTTGTGCCCTTGAATATGTCTATTAGGTACAGTATTCAAAGACAAGAGTATGACCCTTAGCAACATATATGGTTTCTTCTGGCAGCAGTGACAACGCATTAAGTATGGAGTGCAAAATACACATAGAATGAGCCGAAGAGAATGAAACTGTCTCTGTGATATTGAATATATCGGACAGTGCATTCATGGAAATCTGTGGATGGGAAAGTGATCTATAGAATTCTCATCACTGGTTATTTCTATGAAAGTAATACAAAATGTAGCAGAATGAGTGCTACTTACTGCATCCCTTATTCCAACAGTCATTCTTATGAAGTTGTGCCTCTTCAATTTGGAAATGTGTTGTACTGGTATGTATACATAAAGAAGGGGACAACAACTTAGGTTATAAATTAAAGACAGATAAGACTAATGTCCATTACTGGAAAGTATTTTGAGAAACTCTTTCTTAACTCATTCACATTTACAAGTTATCAGTTAATATAGTATCAGACTCATTTGCATTTATGAGTAGTTAGCTAATGTAGTATCAGCTTCATTCACATTTATGAGTAATTAGTTAATGTAGTACCAGATTCATTCACATTTACAAGTAGTCAGTTAACGTAGCATCAGACTCATTCACATTTATAAGTATTCAATTAATGCAGTATCAGACTCATTCACATTTACAAGTAGCCAGGTAATGTATCATCAGACTCATTCACATTTACAAGTAGTCAGTTGATGTAGTATTAGACTCATTTGCATTTATGATTAGTTAGTTAATGCAGCATCAGACTCATTCACATTTACTAGAAGCCAGGTAATGTAGCATCTGAATCAGTTACATTTACAAGTAGTCAGTTAATGTAGTATCGGACTCATTCACATTTTGAAGTATTCAGTTAATGGAGTATCAGACTCTTTGCATTTATGAGTAATCAGTTCATGTAGTATCAGACTCATTCACATTTACAAGTAGTCAATGTAGTATCAGACTCATTCAAATTTATGAGAAATTAGTTAATGTAGTATCAGACTCATTCACATTTACAAGTAGTCTGTTAATATGGTATCAGACTCATTTGCATTTATGGGTAGTTTGTTAATGTAGCATCAGACTCATTTGAATTTAGAAGTAGCCAGGTAATGTAGCATCAGACTCATTCACATTTACAAATAGTTAGTTAATGTAGTATCAGACTAATTAACATTTATGAGTAATCAGTTAATGCAGTATCAGACTCATTCACATTTACAAGTAGTCAGTTAATGTATTATCAGATTCATTCTCATTTATGAGTAGTCAGTTAATGTATCACACCCATTCACATTTATGAGTAATCAGTTAATGTAGTATCAGATCATTCACATTTCCAAGTAGTCAATGTAGTATCAGGCTCATTTACATTTATGAGTAATTAGTTAATGTAGTATCAGATTCATTCACATTTACAAGTAGTCAGTCAATGTAGTATCAGACTCATTCACATTTACAAGTTATCAGTTAATATAGTATCAGACTCATTTGCATTTATGAGTAGTTAGCTAATGTAGCATCAGACTCATTCACATTTATGAGTAATTAGTTAATGTAGTATCTGATTCATTCACATTTACAAGTAGTTAATGTAGTATCAGACTCATTCACATTTACAAGTAGTCAGTTAATATGGTATCAGACTCATTTGCATTTATGAGTAGTTTGTTAATCTAGCATCAGACTCATTTGTATTTAGAAGTAGCCAGGTAATGTAGCATCAGACTCATTCACATTTACAAATAGTTAGTTAATGTAGTATTAGACTAATTCACATTTATGAGTAATCAGTTAATGTAGTATCAGACTCCTGCACATTTACAAGTAGTCAGTTAATGTAGTATCAGATTCTTTGCATTTATGAGTAATCAGTTAATGTAGTATAAGACTCATTCACATTTGCATGTAGTCAGTTAATGTAGTATCAGGCTCTTCGCATTTACGAGTAATCAGTTAATGTAATATCTGGCTCATTCTCATTTACAAATAATTACTTAATGCAGTATCAGACTCATTTGCATTTACAAGTAATCAGTTAATATAGCATCAGACTCATTCACATTTACAAGTAGTCAGTTAATGTGGTGTCATACTGTTTCACATTTACATGAAATCAGTTAGCACAGTATCAGACTCATTCACATTTGGAAGTATTTGGTTAATGTAGTATAAGACTCTGCATTTATAAGTAACCAGTTGATGTAGTATCAGACTCATTCACATTTACAAGTAGATAGGTAATGTGCCATCAGACTCATTTGCATTTACGAATAGTCAGTTAATGTAGTAACAGACTCATTCGCATTTATGAGTAGTCAATTAATGTAGAATCAGACCCTTGACTGGCAGGCTAGGCAGTAATTGCACAGAACTCTCAGTTAGTTACATTTACACATGAGAGAAGCATTTTAAATTAAACTACTCAAGCATCTTTTTGGCACATTTGTTTAATGTAGGTATTTATCAGGCATTTAAGATGCTTATTACAGCAATAAATACTAAAAATTCAGTGTCATAATTAAGTTACATTCTAACAACAGTGCTGTGCATTGCTTGCCTTTCAAGTGCCGTAGGCTTGAAGGAGACAAGGCAGCTTATATAACTAGTGCTACAGGTGTTTAGCGAAAAAGAGCATAATTGTAACCGAAAGCATGAATTAGTTGAATTAGTTGAAATCATAAGATTAAATCATTAGCTATTTTTTGATACGATCAGCATAGATTCTGTCTCAATAGATCATATAACTGATTCATTTAATATTGTTCTCCCTTTCAGTGTACTTAGATTTTTCTAAGGCCATCAATATTATTACATATCTGGACTCAATCAAGGGCCTGTGGCAACTAAAAGTTAACCCTTATATGGAGTTTTGGATAATTAAATGGTTAAAAGTCTCAACAGCATTCATTAAAATTAATGATTAATTCTCAGAACATAAGGTTATAACATGTGGCATACTCCAGTGAGCAATCCCCTGACTGGAAATCACTAGTCACTATTATAGCAATAACCCACGCCTGGGTGTGGGTAATGCTGGATTTACCCACGGTTGGCGTGGTTTGGTCCCGAGGGCAAAGCCCGAGAGACCAAACAAAGACAACCGTGGGTAAATCCAGCATTACCCACACCCAGAAGTGGGTTATTGCTATTATCCAATGACATTATTTAAGAAAGGAAATAATTACTTTTCTTAAATAATGGCATTGTATAATGCCTCTTTGCTGCCCTTCCGCAGCTGTCTGGTGTTCCGCGGCAGTTCTGATGTACTGCGCATGCCTAAGCAGTACATCAGAGTTGTGCAAAAGCAACGGAGAACGCAAGATCTCCGTTGCTTTTGTTCGCTATGTTAAATGGGTTTTACATAGCGAGACAGGTTTAAAATAAGCAACGGAGATCTCTGTTGCTTATTTTAGCTGTCTCGCTATGTTAAACTCATTTAACATAGCGAGACAGGTTTAAAAGCAACGGAGATCGCAAGATCTCCGTTGCTTTTATTGTGTCGCTATGTTAAAGGAGTTTAACATAGCGAGACAGCTTTAAAAAAAGCAACGGAGATCTGCGTTGCTTTTTTTAAACCTGTGTCGCTATGTTAAACTCTTTTAACATAGCGAGACAGTGTTTTATACTAACGGAAAAAGTCCGGGCGACCGGACCTTTTTCTGTTAGTATATTGAGGGATTTACAATGGGCACGCTGGTTGGGCTGGCCAATCAGCGTGCATGTTTTAGAGGAGGAATTGTATAATAACTTTGTTTGGTACTCCATATTTCAGATAACAGTAGGCTTACACCTGTTTTGTCTTATATAGGAGATCACCTTATCTTGCTGAACTTTTTGGATCAAATGTACATCTGCTACTAACTGTTTGGAATTTTGCATCTTAAAATATTTTTACTACATGCTGTGAAAAAATAAAATAAGCTACCCATTTGCAATAAACAACTCTTTACTTGAAACTATATTCATCTATAACAAGGTGTGGTTATTAAAACCAGATTAATTTTGCCAGAAATACAAGTATTATTATGAGATTTTTTAATATTTTCAGTAATTATTATTAAATACTTTAACACATAGGACAGCTTCATTTTTGATAATACTGTTTAACATATTAGTCAGACCAATGAGTGACTACATCACTTTTTTATAATTATCCATTGTCTGACCTGAGAAAGTCTGGGGGAATTCATCAGTTCTTTTTTAAATCTATCACCTCATTGCATTCTTCCTGCTATACAGCTAGGCTTAAAACACCTGCAGTTATTTCTAGTTTTTGTAGGGGTTATTTAATAATTATATATAAAATGTTTTCTGAAGGTTATGTTTTGACAATGTTTTGCTTAGATATTAAGAGCTATGAGCAGGAATGCAGAACTTGGATACACTAACAACACTGAATATTCATAACATCTCAGAAAAATACATTTCCTTTATTTATTTTTTGGATGGTGCATCAGAGAACAGGTTCCCTTTACAGTTTAGGTCAACTAAACCAATTACTGAATTTAAACTATTCATGACACTCTTGACAAATGATTGTTAATTTCAATCTAACAAGCTGTATTTTAAGCTCTAAGACTGCTTCCTTTGGAGCATTTGAACTTGTGACTAAGTTGCACTGTAATAAATGTAACCTAATCTGACATCTGTTAAAGCATTTTTCTGCTTCCTGTTTTCACTCTAATGTATGTCCTTTCCCTTCCATTTGAACAATAATATATATCCATTTCTTTTTTTTTTTTTGCAGTGTTTCCACTTAATAAGCCATTGAGTCCGTCTGTCCTTGACAAACCTTGAATATGTCAATTATTTGCATGGGTATATTATGCTCTTCTTCTCTTTGCTTAGCACTTCTTTTCCCTGCATTATTTTGTCTTGTGTGTATTATATAGTTAATTATACAATGACCCCCACATTAATATTCCAAAACGTGCACGCTGATTGGTCAGTGTGCACGTTATAAATCAGACATATGGAAAAAGGTCTGGTCGCCCGGACTTTTTCTATTAGTATGTCTTTTTTTTTTTTTTTTTTGTTACAGCAACAGAGAACGCAAGATCTCCGTTGCTTTTTAGAAAGTGTCTTGCTATGTTAAAAGAGTTTAACATAGTGAGATAGCTTTAAAAAAAGCAGCGGAGAAGGGAAGATCCTTCAACATAGCGAGACACTTTCTAAAAAGCAACAGAGATATTGCTTTCTCCATTGCTTCCACACACAGCTCTGATGTACTGCGCAAGCATACGCATGCACAGTACATCAGAACTGCCACAGAATACCAGACAGCGGTGGAAGGGCAGCACGGAGGCATTATACAATGCCATTATTTAAAAAAAGTAAGTATGTTTTTTCTTAAATAATGTCATTGCATAACAGCAATAACCCACTTCTGGGTATGGGTAATGCTGAATTTACCCACGGTTGTCTTTGTTTGGCCACTCGGGCTTCGCCCTCGTGACCAAACCACACCAACCGTGGGTAAATCCAGCATTACCCACACCCAGGCGTGGGTTATTGCTTAAGTATGCAGACATATAGACAGCTATATAAATATAATTATGTGTGTCTCCATAGACAAAATGCTTATATTTATTCCATCCTTTTTTATTTAAGTTATTTTGCTGACATGGCTTTTTGTGAATCCTTGAAAGCTATGCCAAATCCTTGGCTCAGGTCTTTAGCCTCAGACTTGCCCACATCTGCTGCTACATTCTGTTTTGCACACAAAAACTAAGGAAATAGTCTGCTGTCTTCCTTGTAATGAATAACTGAGACCCATGTTATGATTGCCTATTGAAACTTTACATAAGTGGCAGGTATTTCACTTTTCCTACTGGCTTGAACCATTTAGCAGATACTCTCTCTTCTTTCTTTACCTGTTTTTTGGTTGACATTGATGATGAAAAGCTTCTCTAGTTTTTTTTCTTTCTTCAAGAATGTAAGGCTCATGTCATGATCTCTACTTCATAGTTGTCTAAAAAATTCTGAAATGAAGAAAATATGCATCATTTTTTTTCAACATTCATTTCTGATTTTTATGTAACTCATTCATAATAAATCTCTGTTTACTCTTAACTATACAGCCACTTTTATTATTGTGAAACACAACATTTCTCACTTCCTTATAGCAATTTCCAAAACAGTGATTTTGACCGTTGATCACTATTAATTGGCAACATCATTGTAAATCAACAATAAGACACATAATACACAACAGAAAACTGCTGGAAGTTTCTGGTGAATTTGGATGTTTGCTCTTTTAGCTGTCAGCATTCAGTGTTTTCATATTGCATAAGTCCATTCCATAAAACTATATTGATACAACATGCTTATCAGCCTTATTTATGACATAGCATTATTGTTGATATGAGAACTCTATAAAGAGCTCTGACACTGCATTTACCCTGTTGTGGGTACATTGCTTCTGGAAAGCATCACAGCTTGTCAGTTTCTTTAAATAACATTCCAAGCTCTTCTGCTGTTAATTGCTTGAAGATATTTGCAGACTTACTATAATTCTTGTCTGTGTTTTTATATAACTGACTTTTACTGAACCACATCAATCATTTTTGAAATGGCAGAACAATGACTTGAACTTTTTTCATGAGCAAGAGTTGTGGTGACACGTGGATTTTATATAAGGAATGAAACATTTTTAAATTCCAAGCATTTAATTAAATAATTATTTGGGATACAGTCATACCTCTCAACTGTACAGATTTTCGCAGAATGTCCAGATTTTTGGCTTATATTTTTGGCCTGTTTCTCATAAAATTACTGGAATGATCTGAGGTTTGAAGTCACTAAATAATGACATACATTTGAGTTTCAGACTTCAAATCCTTCAGAAAATGTATGTTAAAACAATCCCTGTTACTCTAGCAACTTTCTAAGTTTATAAGTGTAATATTTAAAATGTGTCCCTATTTTTGAGCCTTTGTCCCCCCATTTTGTTAGGCTTTTTCCAGATTTCTTGCAGTAAGAGGTTGAGAGGTATGGATACAGTATGGGGCTAAATGAGGAAACTAGCTCAGACAGCATAGTGCAGTGGTTTAAGTTTTATTCTTTGTTGATTTTAATATGTCATAGTGTGCCTAAATTAGGTGAAATTCTTTGGTATTATTCACCAGGACACATAAGCATAACAAGACACCCAAGTTTAATATATACTGTATTTCTTGCAGCTAACTTGTAAGCCTACAGACCTAAGCTAGAAGAGGCAGACCATAATGCACAGTAAAATCATCCATGTTTCTAATGTAGCAAACCTTGCTAAAAAAATTAGCTGGACTTTCATTCGAAGGCCATGGCAAAGTCTTACTTAAGTTGATATGTTACCAAGATGATACTTTATAGTGAAAGACCCATGTCAATGCCATGCTAACATTCTGAGTGAGGGTGGGGATCTAGTGATTATAGGATGACAGTCATGCATTTTAGACATTAAAAGTATGTAATCTCTCTTTATAGATTCATAGTTTCATAGGTTAGTACTAGGCAAACTGCCCTAGTATGCCATTTTAAGCCTAGCCAATTATCCCACTTGGTGCTTAAATTCTCCTTACCCTTTCCAAGATATTTATATATATATATATATATATATATATATATATATATATATATATATATATATATATATGCACACACACACACACACACACACACACACACACACACACACACACACACACACACACACACACACTAGTGATCATTTCTAGGATCATACCATAAATATTTGCAGGGGACCCATGCATAGGATAAAAGCTTTAGGAGCTGCCTCTGTCCAGTAGTAGCACTGGGGCACTCCTTGGGATAAATTTCCTATTTCCCATCCATAGATCCAATTTATGCTTGATTGTGGAGACGGATGAGCTTTGTCTTCTGTGGCTGGGGAGTCTGTTCCAGACTAGTAGTATCCTCTGTGCGATATACCTGCCCATGCAAACCATTCTGTTACTGATGCAGAAGAGGCTTAGGTCCCTCCATCGAGTATTTGTGATACCATTTGACTTTCTGATATGAAGTAAGTCCTGCAGCACTGGGTCAGAGGATGCCTTGTATGCTAGATACAGATCACATCTTAGCAGTCTGTAAGAACAGCAATAGAAGTTTGAGGCAATCCATGTAGGCATATCATTTAAACCTTGTATGCTTTTTGTAAGGTATCTCTGTGGGCATTCCAGTTGTTACTTGCACCTGGACAGATACATGCCAAAAGGGACATTATACTCAATGACTGACCAAAAGGGGGACCAGTAAAAGGACCTAGAAAGAATTCCCTTGTTTATGTCTTTGCAATATAGAAAGACTTCCTTACCACAATGGACACATGTTGGTTGAAGGGTAGCTCACTGTCCATATAAGTTCCCAAATCCAGAACTACACGGTCAACTCTTACAATATATTGTCCATGTGATAGCTCTCTGTGGAAGTTGATTTCCCAAAGGAAATGATAATGCATTATTTGGCATTTACCTTTAGTCCATTAGACTGGCACTAATTATTTGTTTGGGACTAATAAACCAAAAAACAGGTGAAACGAAGGTAAACAACCTCTAGAAAAACTTGCATTCCACCAAAAGAACCCTTAGGCCTGGACTCCAGAAAGGAAGTATATACCACAAAACAACTGAGAATCAGATAAAACCACATGAATTATTCACCTTAATATTCAGTTAAACAGTGTGTTTAAGCACAAAAAGTTCAAATTCAGTGTTTTCGTCCTAAATCAACTTGAAGCAGGACTTTATCAGAAAGAATCAGAGCACTTTTGAACATATTCTTAAGTACTAAAACTTTGCTTACATCATAATTGATTGATCAATTAAAGAAGCACAACAGCTGAAAATATAAATATTTAAAGCTACACCAACAAAAATCCATCAAGGTAAACCAATATTCAAGTAAATAAATAAAATAATGTAATGTGCAATGTATTTTAAAATGTTTAAAAATACATTTTTGCTTTTGTTTACAAAAACAGCATTGCTTGTAAAACTTTAGTTAGATCCTATATGCAGTCCCAGATACACTCTAAGATAAGCACACTACAATTTATTGGCTCTCTGTTTCAAAATAGAAATTAAAGAAACATGATCATTAATACCACTGGGGGTGAATGTCATCCAAGTTTAATAGCCAGTAAAGTTCCCCAAGCTCCAGTTTGTCATGCCAGGCCCCTCCTCTGATATAACGGCTATTTTTTTCCAAAATACTAAATGAAAACAGATGAAAATTAATATAAACCAATGAGTGTCTATACAAAGCATTGTTGTTATTATGTGTTATGATATCATGATGGTGTTTATAAATTTGTTTCTTAAACTTTCTGTCTGTTTTCCCACCATGAAACGCTGAACACCCAGTACACAGAGTGAGGTAGACCACAACTTTAGTATTGCAACTACCTTTTACAGGATAAACAGTACTGTTCAGGGAATTGTTTAGTTATTACATCTAATTCAAGGATGTACTTATACTGACTGCAAGAACCATATTTATGGTGTCATTTTGTAACCTGGCACTATAGTCTAGACAACTTGATCTTTTAAGAATATTTTTAATGCTCTTAGCTCTTTTATAAAAAAGACTGGTTCCATACCAACAATATATTTAATGTACATATCACGTGTGAGGATAAACCAATATTAATTAACAATTCTTTTTATACTTCATGTCATGTTGTGCAGTCAAAGCTCTAGTATATTTTGGCTTCAAATCAGTCTGGTGATCCCTTGAGCTTAAACAAAAAGGTCCAGGGGAATCCTTAACAGATTTTATAGTCATAGTTGCCATTAGTCTGGTCAGGATAAAACAGGCAACATTTGTGGGTTCAGTTCAAACAGCTTTATTACACACACACACACACACACACACACACACACACACACACACACCAGAAATGAGGCTTTGTAACTTAAACTTAAATAAACTTATAAACAGTGACATGTTAACACTCTGGCTGTTCTCTCAAAATGGCACTGCTACCTGCATGTGCTCACTATTTATATACACGTGCTTACATCTGGAAATGCTTCTTAAAGGTACATACACACGCTATGATCTATATCCTCCATCTTTGAGAAATAGTCCATATATGAAATGACAGTATTCGATTATATGCAATTTACAGAAATAATTATTTGACATGCAGTTATACAGAACTGATTATTTGACATGCAATCATACAAAAATAGACACATATAAAATAATCATGTCCAGGTTGCTGTGTATTTTATATTACATCTAGAAATACAACAAATTGGAGTTAGTAACGGGGCTATCTTCAAGGAATGTTCAACTTTGGGGATGTCTGGGACATCATCAGGAACGGGAATGGATACTGAGACATGTTCTTCGGTACAAACATTGTCAGGGTTGCTCTGAGATCTGGAGTCTGTCTCATAGGTACAGTGCTGCAATATCATTTCTCATACAGGAAGAAGATGTCTGCTGTTTCTCCTGTATTCTATACCCTCAGAATCCACTAAGTAGGATCTTAGCTTGGCACATATACTTCTCACTTGACCAATTAGTTCAAAGCCTTTCGCCATTTGCATCCTCACTGTCTCTCCTTCTTTTAACAGATGAAGAAATGTGCTCATTTTATCATAGCTGGACTTCTGAGAAGAATGTTTTTTAAAAACTTGGGCTTTGATTGCTCTTTTTTTATTAGGCACTAACAAACTGGAACTGGTTTGCCTAGATAGAAGTCTCTGAGCAGGCAAGCTAAGTAGGTTGTCAGTGAGTATATTTCTGAGAATGAGTAAATTCAAGAAGATATCGGTATTATAATGCTTTGACCTCTCTAGTAATTGCTTTGCACTCTGTACTGCACATTAAGCAAGGGTGTTTTACTGTGGATATTCAGGACTGCTAGTAACATGGATAAAGTCCCACTCTTTAGCAAATTTCTGAAACAATTGACTGGTAAACTGAGAACCATTGTCAGAAATAACTTTGTGTGGACTACCATGGACTGAGAAATGAGGTTTCATCTTGGTAATAACAATACTGGACATTAGGTTAGGTAGCAAATCGATCACAACCCAATTCAAATAAGAGTCTATTAACACTAAGTAGTGCTGACTGCTCCACTCAAATATGTCAGTGGCCACTGTTGACCATGGTAGTTCAGGAATTTGGCTTAGTTGAAATGGCTCTTTTTGCAAATGCGGCTTAGTACTGTTGCACACTGAACAAGAAGAAAGCACTTTATCAATGTATTTCGATAGAGAAGGCTGAAATACTAGTCCTCTTACCCTTCTTTTGCTGGGATCGGAACCTGGGTGGCCATGATGCAAAATTTTAATGTATTCATGTTGTAAAGAAGTAGGAACAATAACTTCTGGACCTTTGAAAATTATACCATCTTCCATCAGCATCTCATCTCTGTATGGAAAATAAGGTTATACTTCTGGTGGTACACAAGATTGCTTTTACGGCCATCCTACAATGATGAAGTGGTTGAGCTTTGCAAAACTGGATCAGTCTTTGTATGGTCTCTCAGCTCATCAAGTCTTGTGGTAGAAAAATTACACACTTCCATGACATCAAAGTCACAAGTCTCTGCTTCAAGCTGTTTTGTGGTATTGCTGGGTGATCTGGATAAGATATCAGCCAGATAAAGAAGTTTACCATTTGTATAGACCATTTTGAAATTATACTTTTGCAATTTGAGTATCATTCCTTGTAGTCTTGCTGGGGCGGAATGCATAGGCTTCTTGAAAACAGTGACTAGAGATTGATGGTCAGTTTCTATCTGGATAGCTTGGCTATAAATATATTCATGGAACCTCAAACATGTGAACACAACTGCCAAAAGTTCCTTCTGGAAGAATGACGTGAAAGAAAACAAAAGCTGGATAAACGCCTGGTATACACCTCAAGCGAAAAAAATGAAAAGACCAATGGTTAGACCACAGCTGAAGATAAAAATGGAATAATCCACGTCAGGAAATAAATCACTTGCAGCTTCACAGTAGTGCCCTTTATAAAACCAAAAGTTGTAACTGAGATGTAGTAGTCAAGGTAGGAAACGGTTCACGTGCAGTTTCACACCACTTTATTAAACAAGAGTAAGCGCTTTCGCGATCTAAGTCAGCTGATCGCTTCTACAGACTCATAAAAACAGTTAAAACATTGGTATTTAAAATATGGTTCAACCAATGAAAACACATATAGAACTATGACATAGACTAATTAAAATTGCATACATCAGTGCATTAATTTGCCTTATATTCTGCATAAGATGAAATAAAATATACATATAACAGACACATTTTATGTAATAATCCATATTACTTAATGTTTTAGTGGTCTGGATTTTAAAAAAGGTTTCAAGGAAACAGCATTGTTCAATCCAGGAGACCTATCTGCCTGAAGTAGTAAAATCCATCTTTGTTCAGCTTTCTCTACCTTATTCCTTATATCACCTCCCCTCTTACTTTTATTTATCATTTCTAAAACCATGAAATTAAAAATATGTTTCCTATCTTCTTCTTCCACATGTTTTGCTAAAGCACTTGTGTCTTTTTTATTTCTTATATCTCTAAGGTGTTCAAGGATACGTTCCTTTAGACACCTTCTGGAAGAATGACTGCACCAAGACTGAACTTTAAAGCCTCACAGGAAAGAACTTATGGTTTGTGGCCATCATAGTATTTTAATGTAGGAGGGTAGCAATTTGCTGTTTGAGGTTATTACATGCTCTTTGGTGTTGTTCTAACCATGACCATGCAGCATTTTGCATATTAGCTCTCTCAAAGGCATTGATAACTCAGTAAAGTCAGGGATAGATTTGCTCAAATAGTTAACCATACCAAGAAAACACTGTAAGGCTTGGACATTGTCTGGAGTTGGCATCTCAAGAATGGCTGCTTGTTTAGAAGGGTCTGGTCATAAGCATGTACTGGTAAATAAATGACCTACATAAGTAAATTCTGGTAGTCTGAATTTGCACATCAGAGGATTGAGCTTTAAGTTCACTTCACTCACTCTGTCCAGAGCTTTTGTGAGGTTTCTGTTGTGCTCTGCTTCACCATTACCTCCAACCAGTAAATCATCAACTATTATTGCACATGGGTAGCCTGAAACAATTTGCTCCACTGCACACTGAAAGACATCACTGGCAGAATTTATTCCAAAAGGCATCCTGAGGAATCTGTATCTACCAAATGGGGTACAGAATGTAGTCAGTAGTGAAGATTTGTGATCAAGCATTACTTGCCAAAATTAACTCTTTGCATCTAAGACAGAAAAAAAAACATGGCATTTGGCATGATGGTGGACATTTCCTTGACTGTAAACATAGGTACACATAGGATGATGAGGTCTTTTAATACCTTGTTCAAGTTGCTTGAGTCAATGCATAGTCTGATTTCATTTGACTTTTACTTATGAGCATCTACTATGGAAGACACCCACTCAGATGGTTCTGTGACTGGACAAATCACACCTTGTTGCACCATTTTGTCTAACTGGACCTTGACTTTGTCCTGCATCACTACTGGAACTCTCCTTGCTGGTCTGACCACTGGACTGACCTCTGGGTCTACTTTCATGGAGTACACAACTGGAAGTTTGTCTAGCTTGTCATCAAAGACATCAGCATACTCTGAGAAAACAGCATCAGTAAAGCTGGAACTGGGCCATGTGCTTACATGATGTACTTCTTTGGTAAAGGAAAGCAGTTTCATTCTCAAACTGTCTCTAAGACCTAATAGTGACTGCACAGGTCTTCAGACAACATAAAATTGCAATCTATACCTGTTCCCAGCCGAATAGCATGAAAGCACTACAGAGCCTTTGGTTTGAATCACTTCAACTCCATAAGCAACACTTTTCACACAATTGTCCAGATTAAGTTGCTCACCAGCCCTCACTTTAGCAAATGTTTCTGCTTACGTTACATTACACTTTGAACCAGGGTCTACTTTGAGCTCGGTGGGCTTATCATTGCTCAGGACAGTACAATATATGTCATTCTTTGCCAGCAAATCTACTGCATTAACCTTTACACTGACCACTGATACACCATCTACATAGAAAGTAGGGTTGCAGCTCTCTATATGATCAACTTGCTTTTTTGTGACGTTTCCTAATAACTGAATAAGGCTTTCTTGATTTATAAAACTTTTGAAAATGGTTTCATTTTTTTACATTTGTGGCATTGCTGACCAAATACTAAACACTTCTCTCTTTTAGACTCATGATTGACACCACAATTACAACAGTTAACAATAAGACTTGACTTGAGTTTTGCTGACTCACTCTTATGCTGTACTGAGCATGCCCTTTTTACTGAGCTAGTATTGGAACTTGCTAGAAAGCTATGGGGTCTCCCTGCCAAACCCACAGAGATTGCTGCTGGCATGTGTTTAGGCCTATTTCTTCCTGCCACATGTTGCATGCTGTCTACATTTTCTCTAGAGGCTGTTGAAACCATGCTTTTATCATTGCAAGCATATTTGTGTGACTTTATGAGAGCTCATGGATTTGACAAATCTCTATGGCATTACTTAACATTAAATCACTGTCATGAAGCACAATCTTTCTCACTAGAACATTACTAACACAACACACAAGCTTGTCCTTTATTAACTCATATTTCAAGTTACCAAATCTGCACGTTTTAGCCTTATTTCGCAAGTCATTGAAATAAGCTGCAAAAGTTTCACCTGGATTTTGGTCTCTTGTATAAAATAAGTGCCTGTCTAATGTAACATTTGTCTGGGGGTTGCACATTTCTTTAAATTTACATTTTAAGCATTCAGGGTCCTCCCTTGATTCATCCGGTACCACAGTATGATGGCTTTCTCCCTCTTCTGCATATACTTCTGGTGCATACACAAATGAATGCTCTCTTTCAATGGTTTCTGATCCAGTGAAGTTAAACAAAATGAAGGTCCTCATATGTGCATCTTATAGGTTCATAGGTAGGTACTAGGCTATCTGCCTGAGGGCATTTAAAAGCCTAGCCTGAATGTGTCAGCTTTTGCCGCCCCATTGATTAATTAACTGAGCCTCTGTCAAGAAGAGCCAATGAAGTGATCAGAGGGGTGTATTTCTGTTACCCATCCACTAGTCAAGGTTTCTCTTGAAGAGTGTTAGTGAGGGGCTCTGCCTAATGTAGTTAGGAATTTTGTTCCAAAGCATGGAGAGTCTCTGTGACAGGAATCTATCCCTCCAGCATGTTCTATTTATTGTTGTGGTGAGGTTTAGCTCACTAGAGTGAGTGGTTCACAGTGACTTGTATTTCTTTAGGTGGAGCATGTCCATCAGTTCTGAGTTAGACATGGCTTTGTAAGTCAGGCAGAGATCACCTCTGAGTAAGCGATATGCGACTCAGTACAGCTGGAGTTTTTCCAGTCAGGCTGCATAGGACATATGTTTGAGGCCAGTACTCCTTTTGGTGTGGTACTTTTGTGGTCTTTCCAGCTGTTGGAAGTGTCTTGTGAGGTACATCCCAAATGGGGCATTGTACTCTATGATGGGTCTGATGAGTGATGAGCAGAGGGGCACTATAACCTCTTTATTTCTAGATGCAAACCCTTTAATAATTAGATGGGTTACGTAGAAGGATTTCCTAACTACTTTGGCAATATGATTGTCAAATGAGAGATTGCTATCTACCTGGGTCCCTAAGATCTCTTATTACCTCTTCTGTATTAAGGGTAATTCATAGGCGTTTTGTTTTTCCCAAATGGGATGACTATGCATTTTTTGGCATTTAGCTTGAGACCATGACTTTGACACCAGGTGTCCATCTCAGTATGGCCCTTTTGGAGAATATCCGTGCAGCTGGGGAGTCAATTATGGCTCCCAGTTTGCAGTCATTGGTGAACTTGGTTAGCCATAGTCCTCCTGTGTTTGCCTGTACTTCTGAGAAGTACATGCCAAACAGTAGTAATCCCAGGACCGAGCCTTGTGGGACACCACTTGTGACTGGTTTAGAGTCGACCTGGAGCCCGCTATTCTTACCATGTGAGTTCTGTCTGTAAGCCTGTTGGCAACCCATCTTGTGACATAGGGGTTTATGTTCAGGCTGATGAGTTTTTCTATAATTCCCGAGTGAGGAATGGTGTCAAAAGCCTTGGCGAGATCAAGGTAGGCTGTGTGAACTACCTTCCCCTCATCTATGGCCTTGGTGACTGTCTCAAAAAAGTCAACAAGGTTTAGTAGGCATGATCTTCCCTTAACAAAGCCGAACTGGGTTGAGTCAAGTGTTTGGAGGTTCCTAATGTCTTTGTTAATGAGTTCCATGATGATGCACTCCATAGCCTTGCAGACCAGGCTAGTCAGGCTTATGGGGCAATAGTTACTAGGGTCAGTTGTGGCCCCTCCTTTGTGGAGCAGAATAACCGTTGCTGTGCACCATTCTATGGGCATGTAGCCTGTGGAGAGGCTGAGGTTGAACAGTGTGTTTAGGTGGGGGGATAGTTCGTTCTGTAGTTCGTGCAAGATGCAGCCTCTGACACCATCTGGCCCCACTGACGCTGTGCTTTTGGCATTTGAAAGGGCTGTTTTCCCCTGTACATCTGTGATCTCTGGGACACTACACTTTTCCGGTATTGTTGTGGGCCCTTTTAGGGGTGAGAGGGGGGTGAAGTTTGCACTGAATCTATCTGCCATGATGTTGGCAATATCAGTGGGTTCAGTATATTTTGTGCTATTTTGCATTAGCTCAGAGCATATCTGCGAGTTGCCACTTAGATTCTTGACATAGCTAAAGAAGGCTTTGTGTTTATCTTTCGAAACCTTGGCTATTTTTCTTTCGAAGTTAGCCTTGGAGGATTTTATGAAGGACTTTAGTTTCTTACTGATACTGATCAGGGATGTCTTTCCTTCTTGGGATTTGCTTTTTTTCTGAACTAGTTTCCTCCTTCTATTGTATAGCCTGTTTATGGTAGGGGTCCACCAGACTGGTTGCCTTCTCTTAGGGGAGTGAGTCTTGGTTTTGTTAGGGATGGCATGATCCATGCATCCTTGTAGGTGCTCATAGAGTGCATTTGTAAAGGTTCCTGCATCTAGGACACTGTTATCTTTTAGTGTTGGGGCTGTGAAACTTACCACGTCTGTCTTAAGTAAGATGAAGTTTGCTATAGAAAAGTTTTTCACTGTGGTTTCCTTGGTTGGAGGTGGTGGTGTGGTGTGGACATCCAGAGTGATTAGTTTATGGTCTGATCTAACCAGTGACGGGTTGAACTCTGGTGTGGAACACCTGTCTCCCATGTTGGTGATGACCAGGTCCAATATGTTTTCACCTCTGGTAGGGTAGTTTACCAGCTGATCCAGGGCATTTGAGCTGATAAATTCCAGGAAGCGCTGGACCTGGGAGTTTGTACTTGAGTAGTTTTCCCAGTTAATGGTAGGGTAATTGAAATTGCCCAATATCAGGGTGTTTGGTAGGACCTTCATGTTTTCTAGTGTCTCCAGAAAGGTGGAATGGTGGTCCTGGGTCATGGAGGGTGATCTGTAGCAGGCCACAATTTGCATTACAGATTTGCCTGATGTTAGTTTCACATGGATGATCTCTGAGGTATCATGCTGCGCCACTAACCTGGAGGTGTAGGTATCCTTGATGAATATGGATACACCCCCTCCTTTTCTGTTTCAGTCCATGTTCTGTGGCCGAAATGTGTGGTATGAGTTGTAGCCCAGTAGTGTTGGGGTGCTCTGTGGAGCCTTGAACCAGGTTTTAGTTACTGCAAAGATGTCGACGTTCTCCATACTGAGGAGTGCTTCGAGTGTGTGCATTGTGAGATTTAAACTCCTGGCGTTGAGTAGCATAACCCTCATTTTTTTATTTGTGCTGTTTACGGAGGTGGGCTTGACTTTTGAGCCTTGCCTAAAAAAGGCACTATGGGGGCAGCAAGAGCCTTGGCCAGTATTTGAAAGGCTAGGGGTGACAGGTGCAACCCGTCTCTTGCGAAGCAATGAGGCTTATCGAGCATGTCATCCCAGTCTGAGAGACACTGGATCCCTTTTGAATGACACCAGAAGCTTAGCCAATTGTTGAAATTTATCATTTTTTTCTTTATACTGCGATATCATTGTTGGTGAGGGCAGGATGCTACTGAGGGTTAGGGTCATACCCGCCTGGGCTACATGATCAGAGAGCGCTTCCATGTCTCTTTTCATGTAGTCTAGGGAGGTACGTCTCAAGTCATTCACTCCAACATGAACAATGACAGATTCATATCTGTACTTGTTCTGGAATGACCTGAGTGCTTGTGTTATGTGGCAGATTCTGGCTCCCACCATGCAGCTAACCGTAACCTTCTCCTTGTCCAGCCTAGTGAATGGGACGTCGGTGTGCCTGACTATAGAGTTGCCTATTACTAGTGTGTTAGGTATGTTATTTCGCCTTAAGGGCTGTGATTATGAGGCACACTGATTTTGTGTTTTATGTGTTGTCTGGTTTGTGATGGGAGGTGACTTTTTTTGGGTGTCTGCTTTGGAGGTCTGTGATGCTTTTTGCAGGTTTTTATTTAGAGCCTCCGAGTATGATTTTGTGTATTTATGTGCATTTTTTGTCAGTGCTGGTTTAGTATGTCTATGTGAGGCTGGAGGTGTGGTGTAAGTGTTAACCTTCTCCTCATGACTGCCTGTTCCAGTCTTGGATGGAGAGAGCTTAGCCTCCAATTTAGCTATATAATTGCATCTCTCACATATGTTAGTGTTTTGTGGAAGGAGGACAGGGTTGTCTGTGTACATGATGCAGTTGTAACATTGCCTCAGGATACCCAAGTTCACCAGCTGGACTGGAGAGTATACCTGAAATTGCCCTTTGGTCATGCTTGAATAGTAGGGTGTGCTGCTTAGTCTCTTGGTTGGTGAGGGGTGAATAATAATCCTTGCCCTGCTGGGCAATCAAGTGTCGGGGTATATTAGTGTTTGCTATTAGGTCTGAGCAAGGGCTGGACTGTAGGATGCTTTTTAAGTGCTTAGGTTGAGAGTTAGACTACTTTCAAGGGAAAAACTGAAGAGGAGACTTGGTGAAGCCAGGATAAATTTAGCCCTAGCAAACCGGCACTGCCCGGATGTGTAAAACCATGCAAACGCGGTTTTTACAGCAGGGAAAAGAAAGAGATAGAAATTAGCCCAAAAATGGCCCATAAACTACTAACTTCTGGGCTGGAACCACTCCTCCAGGGAAAGATGGCTGCTCAAAGCTCCCTCTCTCACAGGTGAACAGAGAAACCTCCCTCTATCCAAGTAAGGTATGGGTAACTCAGAAAATTATAACACAGCCCTGAATTCAGCACTAGCCTGAAAACTGGACTATACTAGCTTAGAAAGGTGGGAAAGAAGGAAATTTTTCTTTAGAAAGATAAGGCAAAATCAGTAAAAATACACTTAAAACAGCTTTAGATGACTACAAGCAATCAGAAAACGCTTTTAAACAAATTACCCAATTAACCAGTAAAAAAAAATCTCAAAACGGAGCCCTGTTCCTGTAGCCTTCAATCAGACAAGTTCTAACTGCACACTCCTACCACTGGGGTGCAGGGGAACATTCTCCAAAAAAGAAGGCCTGGATTAGTGCTCAAGTTATACAAACAAAGCTAAATTCAGCAGGCCTGGATCTAGTCTATGCTACAGCAAACAAGGTGTACCAATTTCAGTAAGAAACAATTCAAATATGCAGGCACTATAAGCCTTTAACCAGAAATTCCCAGCCCAGAAGGGCAGAGTCCAGCCTCTCCTCCCACAAGAGTACAGACCACAAACCTTCTTAATGTAAAATAACTGGCCTGAAGCCCGAGTGCTTAAACCAGAACTAATACACTTTTAGAATAACAGATACTAAGCCTTCAGTCAGCAGTTCCCAACTTAGAAGGATGTAAGCTACCTGTTCTGCCACAACAGTGCAGACCACAAACCTTCCTAATGTAAAACAACTGGTCTGAAGCCAAAGTGCTTAAACCAAAAGGCTTAGAATGATAGCTACAATTTAATCAGGTTACTACCAAGCAGTAATAAATACAATTGAATACTTTTAAGAAGGCCTGGATTAGTGCTCAAGTTATACAAACAAAGCTAGATTCTGCAGGCCTGGATCTAGTCTATGCTACAGCAAACAAGGTGCACCAATTTCCATAAGAAACAGTTCAAATATGCAGGCACTATAAGCCTTTAAACAGAAATTCCCAGCTCAGAAGGGTAGAGTCCAGCCTCTCCTCCCACAAGATTGCAGACCACGAACCTTCTTAATGTAAAATAACTGGCCTGAAGCCCAAGTTCTTAAATCAGAACTAATACATTTTTAGAATAACAGATACTGAGCCTTCAATCAGCCGTTCCCAACTTAGAAGGATGTAAGCTACCTGTCCTGCCACAACAGTGCAGACCACAAACCTTCTTAATGTAAAACAACTGGTCTGAAGCCCAAGTGCTTAAACCAAAAGGCTTAGAATGATAGCTACACTTTAATCAGGTTACTACCAAGCAGTAATAAATACAACTGAATACTTTTAAGAAGGCCTGGATTAGTGCTCGTTATACAAACAAAGCTAGTTTCTGCAGGCCTGGATCTAGTCTATGCTACAGCAAACAAGGCGCACCAGTTTCAGTAAGAAACAGTTCAACTATGCAGGCACTTTAAGCCTTTAACCAGAAATGTCCAGCTCAGAAGGGCAGAGTCCAGCATCTCCTCCGACAAGAGTGCAGACCACGAACCTTCTTAATGTAAAATAATTGGCCTGAAGCCCAAGTGCTTAAACCAAAAGGCTTAGAATGATAGTTACAGCAAGCAGTAATAAATACAATTGAGTACTTTTAAGATGACACAAAAGCAAAATAAAGTAATAAAGTGGGAAGAAACACCAATACAGTAAAAGCAGATGAAAAAAGTGCACATTTTTGTGAGAAAAAGCTGCTTGTATGACAATATCATATTCCTGCTCAAATATTCTCCAATTTTCTGCTATTTTAGGATCAAACACAAGTGGACCTAGTCTGCGAAATGCCTCTGCCATATCAACACACAGTAGTGAAGGTGCTTGAAATTATGTATGAACATACACACATAAATATGTATACTAAAACTTCATGCCAATACTTATAATTATGGCCAACAGCACAACAAACTCCTTGAAATAACTGCACTTTGCCAAATAAGTCTCAGTAGTACAAGAACACTTTGAAATCACTGTACTTTTTGAAACCACCCCTTATCAGTGTAAGAAATACTTCAAAATAACTGTACTTTGCAAATAAACTGTACACTGCAGAAAAAGCTCAGAGTAAGAAACACTTTGATATGAATGCACTTTGCAAATAAACTGTACACAGCACAAGAACCTTTCAAAATAGCTGTACTTTGCAAAATAACCCTGTATGGTGCAAGAATCACTCTGAAATGGCGGTATTCTGTGAATAAATGCACACAGCATAAGAAACTTTTTGAAATGGCTGTACTTTGACTACACTTTTCAATAAAACTGTACTTTGCACACAGCAATTTATTTGAAACAATTGCACCATAACAAAGCACACACTCTGCAAACACTTTGCACACTCTGAGATACTTTGAACAACTCTAATTATGCTTTAAATGGATTCGATCAATGCGAAATAGTAGTTTGTGCACAAACATGGTCTTTTACTAAAAAACATGGTCATCTTGTTCTTTAAGCTTAATTTGCCATTTTATTGTACTTGTTATGCCCACTTAATCTCTTATCATGCTCATTATACTTTCTTTGTGCCCATATTACTTTAAACTTGCTCATTATTCAAACCAAAGGTAATTCTGAGCCTCATATCAATATCTCTGCTAGTTTTATAAAATATTGTGGTTTCAAATATTTCATTTAATTAATAATGTGGTTTGTTCCTTTCATTTGATTAATAATAAGTTTTGTGCTACTTGTTTGATTAATAATGCGTTTTTGCCTTATAAATGCGCAGTTTCATTTTCTTTGCCATATAAATCATTTGTGCAGTTTTCTTTACCTTTAGCTCATTTCTGGTCCTTTTTTGTTTGTTTGAGCTCTGTTTTACTCCACCTGCTTAATCTTCCTTCACCTTCAAATCTGCACCTCATGGCTTGAAGAAGTTGATCTTTTAATCATGGTTCTGACACCATGTCACTTGTCTGATCAGGATAAAACAGACGAACATTTGTGGGTTCAGTTCAAGCAGCTATATTACACACAAATGCATCAGAAATGAGGCTTTGTAACTTAAATAAACTTATAAACAGACTGACTACCACACTCATACATGTTAACACTCTGGCGGTTCTCTCAAAATGGCACTACTGCCTGCACGTGTTCATTATTTATATGCACGTGCTTACATCTGGAAATGCTTCTTAAAGGTACATACACACACTCTGATCTACAATAGTATTGGAGTTAATGTTGTTTGTTAATAACCCTGTCCCCAGAAGTGGCAAAAATGTGGTTCCCCATCCCCCAAAATTTCATTACTAATACTTTTTACAAAAGCACGGGGATAAATCCTA
Source organism: Protopterus annectens (assembly GCF_019279795.1). Taxonomy (NCBI): domain Eukaryota; kingdom Metazoa; phylum Chordata; order Ceratodontiformes; family Protopteridae; genus Protopterus; species Protopterus annectens. The sequence continues at coordinate 1,885,797,856 of NC_056741.1, read as the reverse complement.
TCAAGGAACATATTCTCAAGTTTTAGTTTTTAGGGATTAATTGTAACTTGGTCTGAAATCATCCTAGCTAAATGGATGAATTGCCCATGAACAAAACATTTCTTTTGGGAAAAAGGATGGTAGCTGTCAAAATGAGGATAGCTATTCGAAAACGTGGGCTTACATTAAATGTTGGAAAAAAAACCCTCACTTCCTTTCTGAAGCTAACTTCTCAAATTAATAACAATTCAGTGAACTTTTTAGACTCTACAATTTCAAAAGGAAGTGGAAGTTTTTCTGTTGGTGTATGTTTAAATATTTGTATTATTAGCTAGTCTGCCTGTTGATTAATCAATCAGTTATGACGTAATTAAAGTTTTAGGCCTTAAGAATGTGTTCGAAAGTGCTCTGATTCTTTCTGATGAAATCCTACTTCAAGTTGGTTTGGGACAAAAAAAACACACTGAATTTGAACTTTTTGTGCATAAAAGTACTCTTCAACTGAATATTAAGATGAATAAATCCTGTGGTTTTTAACTGATTTTTATTTGTTTTGTGGTATAGACTTCCTTTCTGGAACTGAAGCCTAAGGGTTCTTTTGCTTTTGGTGGAGTGCGAGTTTTTCTAGAGATTCTTTGGGACTAACTTTCCTTTAGGATGGCTTAGTCTTCTGGGGAGTTATTAACTGCTCCTAGCTTGCAATCATCTGCAGACTTGGTTAGACAGTGCCCTTTGGTATTGGCTTTTACTTCTGAAAAGTGGATAATAAACAGAAGACATCCCAACACACCCTCTATTGATGACTGTTTTTTTGTGGAGGTAGATTCCTCTATTTTGATCCCCTGTGTCCTATCCTTGAGCCTGTTATCAATCCAGTGGGTGACTCAGGAGTGTATTGCTAGTTTATTAAGCTTTTCTACTTTTCCTTAGTGGGGATTTTATCAAAGACTTTGGCCAGGTTGACGTAGGTGGTGTGTACCATTTTACTGCAGTGCATTGTTCTAGTGACCTTTTTAAAAAAGTCCAGCAGGTTGAGTCAGTATTACCTGTCTTTGAATGAAACCAAACTGAGACAGATCCAGCATTTGGAGGTTTCCTATTTCCTGAATGACTAGTTCAATGGTAATTTTTTCCATGGCTTTGCATATGAGGCTGGCCAGACTTAAGGACCTGTAACAGCCTTGGTCTGTGGAAGATCCTCCCCTATGCAGGGGAATAACTGTTGCTCTTCTCCATTCTCTTGGTACAAAACTGCTATGGAGATGAATTTCAGCATTGTTGTTAGGGTGTGGCTAAATTATGCTTTATTCTATTCAGGCTGCATCCTGAGATATTGTCAGGACCCATCGACAGAGCATTTTTCGCTTTTGATAGTTTTTTTTCAGGACTTAGTCTTGTACAGTAGTTTGGGGGATATGGTTTCAGATATTTATTGAGAGCTAGATGGGGTGGTAATGTTTGAGCTGAACCTATCGACTAGTGGGTTAGCTACATATTCAGCTTTGGTGTAGGTAACATTGCTTACAGTCAGCTCTGCTCATTTCTGCATTGTAGTCCTCACATTATGAACATAATTAAAAATGCCTTGTGATTGTCCTTTCCTTGAATGGTTATTTTTGACTCAGATTTGGCTTTGGTAGATTTAATTAAGTACCTGAGTTTCTGGATTAATTTAATGATATGAGCTCTGTCATTCTGGGTATTCTTCTTCCTCTTACTTTTAGCCAAATTCCTCTTCCTTTTATTATAAAGCTTGTTGATTAGAAAGTTCTACCAGGGAGGTTGTTTTTGTGGTTTGCCTTGCACTTATTACTACCAGGTACGGCCAGATCTATTCAGCTGTTTATATGCTGGTACAGTTTAGTGGTTTATGTTTCCTCATGTTTAACAGAATTATCTGGTTTTGGCAGGGATTTAAAGCTTGTCACTGTTTGTCTTGAAGAAATCCCTATAGGTACCTAGGGTAGAAGTGTTCCCTGGAGTTGGCTTTATGGTTAGACCTAACAAGCGACAATGATACACAGGATACAGTCATTATGCTCTCATATTAGTAAGGACAAGGTCTAAGATGTTGTTCCCCATAGATTCATAGGTTCATAGATTAGTACTAAGCTAACTGTCCTTGTGAGCCATTTTAAGCCTAGCCAGTTATCCCTTGTGAGACTCAAACCCTGCACCTTGTGTTTGTAAGGCAAACACCTTAACCATTAGGCCACCCTTCCTGTGACTAATTGCCCAGGGCATTTGGGTTAACAAAGTCTAGGAATCTGTGCTTGTACAGTAGTGGTAGTATTGGTTTCCCAGTCTATAGTTGGATAGTTTAAATTACCCAGGAAAATGGTAGTGGATTTAAAACAGAGTTACTTTCATTTCTTGTACATGGGTGTTGTGACCTATCTATAAGATCTGGAGTCACCCAGTATCAAAGCCACTACCATTTTCCTTGGTAAGTTGGGTTATAGAGGGAGTTCTAAAGCTAGCAAATATGTGGTAAGGGATCTTTCTAATGGTGATTTGGATATGAAGAAGCTGCAGTGCATCATGCTTCTTTACCAGCCTTGATCAGAGTGTCTTCTAAATGAAGATCAAAACACCTCCAGCTTTGTCCCCCTCCTGTGCAGTAGATGGTCTAAACGTGTTAAAGGCATTATAGACCTGCACATCTGGGGCACTGTCTACCATTTGAAACCATGTCAATATACAGATGTCTACATCCTTCAGGTTGAGAAGGGCTTGTAAGGAGTGAAGTTTCTTGTTTAGTCACCAAGCATTGATCAGAACACCTTCATATTTCCTTTGCTTGTTATGTTATATTAGTAGGTATAACTGATTGGCATTGTGTAGAAAAGGCACTATTGGGTGGGTAATGTCTTTGCCAATATTTAAAAACCTAGAGGATACAGGTGCAGGCCATCTCTGATGAAGCAGCATGGTCTGTTGATCACATCCTCCCAGGTTGGCAAATATTGGACCTTCTTTGAATGGCACTAAAAACTAAACTGATTATTAAAGTCAATTATTCTTAATTTTTAATGTAGCACATGAACTTATTGGATAGCCCTAGTAGGTTTTATTGACAAGCACTGAGGAGTACACTGAACAATCATGCAGTAGTTTTAACAAAAATGTAACAAGCACACATATGTTGAGAGTTACAATAATATGGCACTTCAGCCATGTTTGTGTCCTTTTAACAAGTTTAGAAATTTGATTTATACAATATCAAATTGTGGCGTGCTTTGCTTTTAAAGTTCCAGTCATATATGAAAGAGAACCAGAAAGCCATATAGAATGTGTCTGGACATAACCACATTATTAGCATTCATGTAATGTATTGGGAGAACTGAACAGTTTTTTTTAATCATGAATGAAATTCTTGGAAATACTCATGTGGTAACATAAATTCGTGTTATGGGTCATTCCATACATAGGTTACTTTGAAATTTTCTTCAGCCACTGAAGCCAGTAGATAAAAGCATCAATGTGTTAAAATGTTCATGGAAGATTTTGAACAGCAGCTCTTGCAGTTATTGGCAATGTTTAACTTTAGTCACTGTAATCAAAAGATCAGTGACAACATGACACTGTATGCTGCTGAGATAAAGCAATGTGCAGTGAACTGAGAATATAGTGCATATCTGGATGAAGCTCCACTAAATAGATTTATTAGTAATGCCTGAAATTAAGTTTGTCAGTGAAAAGTGTTATTTTAATCATATTTAACAAAACTAGGGATGTCTGAAATTACATTAAGTATAGCAATAGCAGAAAGGCATATACATCAATTGAGGAATCATGAGATGTTTGTAGGAGCAGTACATAAAGTTGAAATTCAGAAAATAACTAGAAAACAATACTCATTTGTAACATCCACCCTACAGAAATCTTTGTTTACATTCTGAAGTTGAACATCAAACAAAATTTTCTCTAAATTCTCACTTTCCACCTCTAATCTTTCCATAGCTTTTCTCTCCTCCTCCATGCTGCTGCTTCCCTTAGGCCTGTTCCTTGCTGCTGTAGAAACCTTCTGGCTCCATCTGGCAGCTCAAACATTTATTTAGGGGTTCTTTATTTATATACAAAAATAACTTTTATTTACAAAATATGTACATATTTACAAATATTTGCATATGTACAAACACATATTTATAATTTTCTATACAGTCATGCTAAATATCCCTCCTTGTTAGACCCCCCTACTCCTTTTTACATAACCACCATCTGATTTTATTTAATATTGTTGCTAAAAATCCATTTACCGTTAAACATAATTTCATTTATTCTTTCATTCTATATAACTTTTTATCTATTCTTTACTTATCTTCTTATAATATCCACATTTAACCACACCCACATTTATTTTATCCACTTTTTTATATCTTTAAATGATCTTCTTTACATGCTTTCCCCATAAATTTTTTACTCTTTTACATTTCAAAAACACATGTTCTGCAGTTTCTTCTTCTTGATAATGTAAACATATTCTATCAATTTTCTTTTTATATGGCATATTTTCTTTTACTGGCAATTTATCTATTACCAGTCTCCACAAAAAATCTTGACATTCTATAATAACACTATTTGCGTCTGATTTTTATAGCTTTAATTTTTTAATCTGTTTTCCCATGGTTTTACATAGTAATGTTTATCATTACAATCCTATACCATACTTTTCTATCGTTTTCTATATCATCAATTTTTATTTTCCACAAAAATATTTTTTCTTGGTAACATTTTTCTCTTTTACTCTTTTTTACCATACCCCAAAATTTATCATTCATATATTTATACAGTTTTACTACTAATCTCTCATATTTTTTCACGTATCCATTTAGCACTTTGTACAAATTTAGTGAAGCAACATATACCACTGGGTTAATTAGCCCTAAACCTCCTTTTTCATTTACATAGAAAACTCCTCTTTTTATTAGGTTTACTCTAGATCCCATATAAATGAAAAAAACATATATATCTGTAATAATTCCTTTTCAAATACTGTTGGCAGCATACGTACACTTGTTAAGAATGATATTTGTCCCATCAGTATTGAATTTGTCAATTAAGCCTTTTTTTTCCTAAATGATGATTTATTGTTCTCCAGAAAAGGCAATTTTGCATTATTTCTTCTTTTTTTCATTGCATTTTACTTACATCTTTATTTCCACGTTATACCTGACACAGAAATCTCATTCATTTTAAAATATATGCCCCCAATCTTTACAATATCACCTAAACTTTTATTTTTCTCTTTATTTGAAGCCATCCCTATCATCTCTAAACACTCATTTGTGCAAAATTTTAGTTCTTTTATACCAATTTTGTTTTTCACAATTATTATAATGCCATCTGCATATGTTAACATAACTGGAATTCTTAACCCCTCAGGTGTTATATACCTCACCTTCTTCATTTTGCAATTCATTTCACAAACTATCACATTCATAACTAGTGCAAAGAGTATACAACATACCAGACATCTCTGTCTTACACCACTGTTCATATGTATCTGTGATGTCCCCACTCTTGGCTAGTAATCAAGGAGCCTGAATCCTCACTACTGACACTGAAGAGGGACATTCACTTGGAATGCAAATGGATACACTCAGTATTTACATATGCAGACCTGTCTGTATCAAGCACATTTTCCCTTAAGAGCACAAAGGGAGCCTGAGGTCTAGATTTTTCTGTCTGTCTCCTTCTAGGTTCCCAGCAAGACTCTCTACTGGCACAGCTTCAGATTTAAGTCCTCAGCCAAGTGCCCAAGCCAAATCTTCCACCACTCTCTTTGTGAAACCAGTGCTTAGTGTCCCTGCTCCAAGTAGCTGACACACACACACACACACACACACACACACACACACACACACACACACACACACACACACACACACACACACACACACACCTGGGAAAGACTGGCACAAGTTTAATTGCTATGCCTCCTTCTGCGCAGTCTATAAGTTAGTTATCACTGCCACCAGGCACTAGAAAGCCAGCTACCTAAGGCTCTTGCAAGCGTACCAAATTATAATGAGTGAAATTAATATTAATATTTATGCAAATGGTAATGTTGACCAAACAGCCAGGCTTTCAGCAGTGGCCACAGTCATCACCAAAATATTTTCTCTAAAGGACCAGCCACAATGAGAAGTTTAAATATATTTAATAATAAATAATAAAAGGACATGAAAATACTAAATATCTATTTACAGTAAACACCAGAGTTTCTGACACAGGAAATATTAAAAATAACACTGATGGAAAGTTTCACATAGATACAGAAAAAACAGTATTTAGCTAATCTCACTATCTTTTTCTGATTGACTAAAAGAATTATTGTTCCCTCCTTAACTTACTTACTACTGCCAGGCAAGATTATGTGGTTGAGGGTCTTTCTAGTCAGGTTTCCAAGAACAGATTGCCCTTGAGACTTCAGTCTTATCTAATATTAAAACATTATTTATGTACAGAATGACATCACATACATCTAGTCATCTGACTTCTGGTTCCCACACTATTACCAACACTAGAAGCTGCTAGGGTTTAGCACCTATGTGCTACCGTACATCTGGAGCTTTTCTAAGATCTGTTGCAGCATCTGGAAACCATACTACATTAAAACCATTCCACTCTTCCTACAAGAGCTACAAACTATTCTATAGCACAGACACTGTGTCTCTGGCTCCCTTCAAACCTGTGGGATAACATCTTTATGGCTTAACCCCTAAAGTAATTTAGTTTCAAGAATATTTTTTCAAAGCCAGTTGGATTAACCTCTTCACTCCCAGTATATTCTGTTACAATGTACACATTTAAACAGTTACAATAATGCATGTACATTTCTTGCCTGTCCAGCAGGAAATACTGTTGATACATTTTAACACAAACAACTTTACAGATAAATTTTTAACACAAGCATCTATACAAATTAGTTTGATATACAAATGACATAATTCTTTACAAAATTCCAGTTAACTGTGCTGGCATATGTTACACATCCACTGCCCTACTTCTCCTGACATGGCTGGCAGTACCTCCTATCATCACAGTACCTCTTGGCTTAACCAGCCATTTACAAGTATTTTTACTCTATTATTACTATATGCTGACATACATAATTTCCTAACTTTCTCAGTTAAATTATATTCTTCCATTATTACTCATAAGATTTCATATCCAATTGTATCAAATACTTTATTAAGGTTTCTTATCATGATTTTCAATTCTTCTTTTCTGATCATATCATCCACAATTTCTCTATCATTAATATTCTTGACAAAACTTGCCTTTATATTATATATGCTGTCCTCCATAATATTTCCCATGTTAGTTTCATATCTCTTCTGTATTATTTTCATAAGGATATTATAATCATTATTATTCAATACTATCACTCTCCATTTTTAAAAAATGTTCGTCTATCTTCCTTCTTCCATACAAATTTAAATATTCTACTACATAATTCTTTATATATAAAACCTTAATTTAAACATTCATTCAAAATCTTTAAACATATATATTTTTTGCCAGTCTCTTAAATTTTTATGCATTTCATACCCTAATCCACCTGGACCTGCAGCCAAATCTATATTTACTTCTCCTAACATTTTTATCTAGCTCATTTAAAGAAATCTCCATTTCCAACACTTTATTCTCTTTTTCTGTTAACTTTTTTACTTTCCACATTTTTCACTACCTTCTTTTTACTTTAAACATTTCTTGTACAAATTGCAAATTGTACTTCTTCTTCTGGCTTTTCCCGGTTAGGGGTCACAACAGTGGAATTCCGTTCCACTAATGATGGACAGTAGATTTTTACAGTGCCAAGTTGCCAGCCCGATGTCCAACCTTCAAAGAAGGTACACCCATTCATGCACACACCTACCTGCATGTCTTTAGAAGTCATTCAACCATGGGGAGGACATGCAGACTCCACACAGAAGGCACTCCAGCTGAGAATCAAATGGGAGAACCTCTTTCTGTGAGGTGACAATGCTAACCGCTGCACCACCATGGCCACCTTGTACAAATTGTACTATACCAGTCATAATATTTTCCTGAGCTCTTTCTATTTCTCCTTTTACATTTTATATTTCTCTCATTAAACTAATACTTTCCTTTACTAATCTGCTTAGGTAACTTGTGTGAAGACTGGTAGGGATGGGTGAAGGCTGCCAGCCTAGCCAGATAGAATTGTGCAGATAATTCTATCATTGGTAAATGTGAAATGTTGAATTTAAAACAATGTGGCAATGCAACATTGCCATCTGATGTAAAGAAAGCTAAGTCAAGCATTTCCTGTTAGTCCTTTGAAATTAAAATTATTTCATCACTGCCTTTCATGTTTACAAGTTGGCTCCAGTCCGGATAGATGAAGGCTTCCTGCCTATTGTTTTAAGGCTAAAGTTAATGACCAGAATTTACATGTGGAATGTCCTTTATTGCTCTAAGTGTAAAAGAATGTAAATGCAGTTTCTGTCAGCCTGGGAACACCAGAAAAGTGTACAAGATGATGTAATGTTTTACCAGAACTTCAGTTTCAATTTAAACAGTGAGAACCAGAGTTTATTAAGCATTTTTGTCTGGAACACCCAACTCACCACTGCCTTATGCTCTCTTTATGTAAGTAGTATGTTAGAACTGTGTTTTCTCCTAGACATAGCTAGGAATTAGAAAGTTTAGACTAGGTGTTTTTCTGTGATGTCAGAACTGCACTACTGATTTATTTTAAGTATTTTTGTGTGAGCTCTGAACTCTCTTGACTAGCACTGACTATGTCGTAGAAAGTATTGTCTTGTGGTTTTAATTATTTATTATTAAATATTTTAAAACCTTTTACCTGTGGCTGGTTTTGTGTAGAGATAGTTTAAGCTCTAGACTATATTGCATATTTATAGAGTTTACTGACCAGGTCACTCCAAATAAGCTTTCACTGTTTAGTCACATCTACCAATTGGATAATAATATTGCACAGTAATAATTGGACACTATTTTAAGGGTCTTTGAGTAGCTGATAAGTATTAGTGGGTGGTGGCAAGTAGACCTATCGTATAGTCTAGGAGAAAGGGGAACAGCTGGAGAACCTGTGCCAGCCTTCTCCAGGAGTGTCTGTGTGGTTGTATAACCTCTTATCAAAGTGCATGTGTGTGTATGTGTGTGTCAGCTACTTGGGCAGGGACACGAAGCACTGATTGGACAGAGAGGGTGCTAGAGGTTTTAGCTTGCCCACTAGGCTGAGATCTGGACCCTATAGCTGTGCCAGTGGGGAGTCTTATCGGGGACCTGGGGAGCAAGGGAGCAACCAGCCCCAGACTGACTGTGATCTCTGTGTTCTCTTAAGGGAAATTGCACTTTACTGTGTGTATTTGTTATCCTTTTCTCATATATGAGATGCCCTCTCAGGTGTTAGTGGTGAGGATTGAGGCTCCTTGATTGCTGGGCCAGGGCATGGGAGTCACAACTTGATACTTCTTCTCTTTTTCCTTTCAAAAATATATCTTTGCATGTATGAGAATTCTTGTGTTTTTTCTTGATTTCTTTCTTATAATTCTTTTTTGTTCTAAATTTTTGAATTCATTATGTTCTTCTATATTTTTCTTTCTCTAGTTTTCTAACATCGTAGTACCACTGTAAAAAATATTTTTTTCTGTAAATATCACCCTATTTAGACCATTTTTTATAAAATGTTCTCATAGTAATATGATCTTTATATAACTGTATTAGTAATCTCTTTCTTTCTTTATTCCATGCTTTCTCATTTATCTTGTTTATTTCTTCTTTGCCTATTGTTATATATTTCTTGTTTTCTTTTATCTCTAGCCATATTGCAAGATGATCAGAAAATTATGTATCATATACCTCCCCTTCTTCTATAACTTAATCTTCTGATACTATAAAATAATCTCTTTCAGTTTTATGCATACCCCTTTTGTATGTCCATTAATTTTTGTCCCAAAGTCTTAACTTGCCACATCTTATACCTTCTAACATTTTTCTTATATAATTTCCTTTCTTTTTAAGTTTGCCTCTTAAATCACAATTAAAGTCTCTTGTTGTTACAATATTCATATTAATCAATACATAGTCTAAAATCTGATTAAATATTTTTTTTTCTTTACAGTTAATCAGTTAGTATAAGTTTACAATGTTATAATTCTGTAGACTTGTTTTTTCCATTTTAAATCTGCAATGGTTAATCTTCCTTTTTTTGCTAAAGTTACATCTAATATCTTTACTGTATTTCTACAGAATACAGCTATTCTGAGGTCAGAGCCAAGATGCTCTACTGAAAGTGGCATATTTTCAGAGCTCTCTTAAACTATTACAAAATACAGGAAAATAATTACTCTTTTTTAACAAAAATTATCAAAATTCACTGATAATAATCTAATTTTCAAAACCTGCAACTTTGATGAATTTTAATAGATATTTTCCTGTCAAATTATACTGGAGACTATATACCTTGAAAAAATGAGCAGCACTAACAACTCACACTCTGAAACTTCTCTGAAGAAGGAACTGCAGCTGGTATTTACAACTTTACTGGAACTGTTTCTAAAAATGGATAAATTCAAAGAACACCTAGAACATCTCAAAGAAAGCTGCCAGAAACAAACAGATGCCCTTAACGAAATGGTCCAACAACATCAGTTAAAAATAACTGACATAGAGACATCCCTAACTGATACATATGAGAAATTAACAGAAGATGAAGCTCAAACTGAATTCTGTCTTAAGCAAAATATTTGGCTATTCAACAAAATAGATGATTTGGAAAACAAGGAAAGAAAGACAAATATTAGAATTTTTTGGATTATCTGAAAAAAGTGAAGGTGAGGACATTATCTCTTTTTTAAATACCTGGATACCAGAAATTTTAAACTTACAGGAAGGCTTCTCACATGGAACTGAAAGAGCACATAGAGAAATAGGGAAGTCAATACAAACATCACCTTCATTACCTCCCAGATCAATTGTAATAAAATCCGTGTCTTATTTAGACAAAGAGCTAGTGCTTAGAACTGCCTTGAGAAAAAGTCCCTTGAAGTACAAGCAGAGCCGGATTAGATTTGATAATGACTATTCTGCCAGAATACTTAATTTGAGGAAGAAATGCTGGCCACGTATAAAACTACTCCACTAGAATAACATCAAAGCACAACTAACCTATGCAGCAAAAATTAAAATCACTCTGGCTAATGAAGTGAAAACTTTTAACAACATAGAAGAAGCTTCCCTTTTCATCCAGAAAACATAATAACTATACCAGGGGAAATGGATTGTTTTTCTCCTTCCTTAAAAAGATCCTCAGAAAAGAATACTTAGTTGGATGTTAAAAAGAAGAAACAGAAGGCACTCTCCACGGCAGCTAATAACATCAATTCTCTCAAAGCATCAACTTCTAAATTATTTATGTATTAGGTATCCTGTCATAATCTATTGCATTTAATTCTACTTCATCTGATCATCATTAACACATGTCAAGGTCAAAACCTATTATTAGCAACACAATGGACAGATGTATTCATACTAATACTATTGGGAACAGGTATTTAACATTTAAAATGTCTAACTGACTTGTTTATATTTAGTATCAGCCTCCAAATACTGAAACAAACATTCTCAATAATGTTTATATCCATGCTATCTGACATAAATAACAATAATTCTGCAAGATTTATAACCAAACAACAAAGTTTTTAAAACAGTTAATAATATAATTAATATGTGTGGTTTTTAATGTTAGTAAAGGTTCCTTTATATTTAACTCCCAAACCAAAAGACCATACAAGTACAGCAACTGTGCATGGCCAAATTAGTAATCTCAAAAAGAAAAAATGGCCAGCAAAAATGACTGTGAAAATCCTATATTTAAAGAGAATGTTGCAACAACAATTAAAACATCAGCATACTTGTTTTGGCAAAGCCTTTTTCAATGCTGGTTACTCAAATACAGGCATACTCTTCATCTCTATGTATAAAAACACCCTCCAATAAAACAATTCATACATGTCATTTAGGCCAGGAGAAAATAATGCTCCTAGTTTAATTATCCAATTACATTCTTTTTTGTCCAGCAAGCTATGAGACTCCATTTTATTACTACTACTAATATTATTGCAAATCTGTATTTAGCTGTAGAATTACCCAATGGTACAGGGTGCAACCATTGATTGGGTGCTTTCCATGTGGAAATTGCTCAGCATGTAAATTTGTGGTTAAAACTAAAAAGTTTTCATCTGTTTTTGATATTCGGTGTTTTGCTAACTGTGTTTCAAAATGGGTAATATACTTGGTAGAATGTTCTTGTAAAGCATTTTATATGGGACAAATTCTAGACAATTTAAATCTTGGATATATGAACATTTGAGTGATGTGTGAAATAAATGTATGTCCAATGCTTTATATAAACATGTACATTCTACAGCTAAATACTAGGTAATATAATAAAAATTCCACTATCACAGACAATAGATGAAAATCAAAGGGAGTTTATAAATAATAGACACATATGATAATATTAAAAGAGTACAAACCCTCATTGAAATATTAAATAGAGAACATCAAGAAGCTCTAATAATTGGTTTAGATATAGATACAGAAAAAGCACTTGACTCATTAAACTGGAATTATTTATTTAAAGTATTAACTTTATTTGATTTTCCTCCTTGCTTCATTTCCCTTTATATATAGAAAAAACAATCATATAAAATTAGGCCGATTTACTTTGGAGTCCATTCATATAACTAAGGGCATCAAACAAGGTGGTCCCATGTCCCCAGTTCTTTTTGGAATAGCTATTGAAATTTTTGCCATGTTATTAAGAAATGATCTAAACATAAAAACATTATACATCTAAGATAATGTTTTTTCAGAGATGGCATATTACTCACTTTATCTAATTCTAAAACACCTCTAAATGAGTTAGATCTATTAATAATGTAGTTTCATTCAATATCTAGTTTACACTTTAATAAACAAAAATCAAAATTCTTGTTTTTGAATAAAAAGAAAAAAAAATACAGGCTGGCAAAAATCACATTATTGGCAACCAAGTATCAAATGTTGATTATTTAGGCATTATATCATGCACCACTATTGGAGTAACGATAAACATGAATTATAATAACATTATAAAAATAATTGAAATCCATACGGAAATGTGGAATAAAATGTTTATAACCATTGAGGACAGATTACAACTAATAAAAATTGGGTCTATGTCAAATAAACGAATGATTGAAATGTCGAACGTCATATGGTCAAGCATGGAACAGGCATCCAGAGGGAAGGTAGACACTAGGTAGACCCTTAATATTGCATTCAGCAGAGAGGTCACCTAAAACCCACGTATGCAGCACTACAGATGCATTGGGAAAGTACTAGTCAACACCAGGGAGTGTATCCAAATATTACAGTTGTCACACGAGAGAGTGAAGGAGCAGCATATCTGGCATGTACTGAGCATTGCATACACATGACACACCAGTGCATGATATTATGGATACAACATAGTAGCCCACACATATAGGGGCCATGCTCATCATGTTCGGACATACAGAGGGTGCTTACCAATTGACAGCAGTGAGGCCATGTAAAACCACTGCACACAGGTCAGGCAGGTAAAGTAGCAACAGGCTTTGTGTTGTGAATGCTTGTGTAGGCATTTAGAGGACTGATATGTTAATGAGTGGTATCAATGTGTGTATGTTAACAAGTGTGATGCAGGATGGGGTACCACATGGACATATACGTGAGACTGTAAAGCCATGGACAGGTAGGTATTATGGAGGTGTGAGTGTGTGTGTGTGTGTGTGTGTGTGTGTGTGTGTGTGTGTGTGTGTGTGTGTGTGTATACTGTTAGGCAATGCTGTACAGGTTTTAAAGTGCATTTATTGTTTTCCTCCACAGGTGGCGAAATGGGTCAGGGTCCCTCCTGCATGCAATCTGATGTTGGTGTCCATACAGACACAGAAGATGATGATAGTAATGTTGAGTAAGATGTGGGGTTGACAGGGGCCGATACTGCACCAACATTTGACATCCCCCTTTTAGCCACTCCAACCCCGCACACAGTTTCAGTGCCTATACACACCCCATCACCAGTGGCCATAGTGGAGGGACACCTGGTGTTCAGTGGCAGTGCACAGGTAAGTGCGGTAATCATGCCTACTGTGTCCCATTGCAGTAGGCATAGCTGGATCTCCCAGGGTGCTCATGGTAGAGCCGCTGCACATCATGCCTTTGGCAGAGGTGACATAGCTGGTACCAGCAGGTGCATGTTTCAGGCTGTCATGGCAGTGCAGGCACATATAGAACACTACCACAGACAGGGCCTGAGGCTGCAGAGGGCTGCTCTCGCATCTGGAAATAACAATGCCCGTGAACTGGCTGGTGCCATCCATGGATTAACTGAGTTCATGGATAGACGGTCTGGTGAGATGATGGCCCTCATCAACCATGGTCTGTCTGTGCTTGAACACGTGGTGGGAGTGTGGCGACAGCAGTGGATATAGGCCGGCAATGCCAACAGCTGCTAGTCAATGTGGACATGCTAGGACACCAAGGGCCTCCCGTAGTGGCAGTACAAGCCCCAGCACTGTGGGGAGCACTGTCCACACCAAACCACAGCAGGCCATGAGCACATCCTGGCCAGACCCAGGAGGGACCTGGTACCATTGGACATTTGTCATCGGCAGGTGAGAGTGGCACATCGAGGCCTGTATCTGGACGTGCCCATGGAACCCCTGGCAGGCATAGCCCATGTGTTCATGGCCGGAGGCAGTGAACTGCACACCCTGCCAGGTATCGTTTGCAGCTGTCCACAAACACCTGTGTTGGGCAACCACATGGCAGAACTGTGTGCATGCATGCCCACACACTATATAAACACACCTAGGGCAATCCCATACTTACACACACCACATCTCCATGCCCAGCTCACCACAGTACATCTCTCACCCATACACATGGTGTCAAATGTATGGCCCACCCTCGGCATCTGGCAAATCAACATCACACCCTGTGCATATGATGATACCTGTGCCACATCCCTGTCATCCATACCATCAATGCAAGGACAGGGTAATATGGTTCTGATGCACATGGTGACTGTACTACAGTGTACCACAGTACTGCAGTGTAACATGTTGTAAGGAGTAAAGTGCAATGCATAAATGGCAGGTAGTGTAGCCATCCAGCAATGGTGCATTATAACTGTTAGTAATACTGGTTGATTGCAGTCCCTATAATGCTATCCATTTGTGTTGTAGGTGTACATGTGTCAGCATGAGGATGGTCTGCAGTCATATTCCACAATGGGGTATAGCACTGTGGTGACACCATGGCTGTGCCGTATCTGGGGTACAATTGAACACATGTCACAGGTTACTAAAATGGTTATTGCCTGTGCCACATGGAATGGGTGACCCACTGAGGCGTGCATACCCTACAACCTGATGTAGACCCATCCACATACACACACACTGTTACTTGGCAACAGTGGGACTAGACCTCTACCTAGCTATGTAGTGATACTGAATTGTGTGGTTACATTGAACACACCACACAGTGTTCAGGGTGAGGTGTGTCCCAGGTTACATGTTACATGCAGAACATCCCCAGACATGTACAGTATCTAATGGGAGATGTAATGGGTGTATATGGATAATACGTAGTGTGACGTACCATCATATACACATTAATAGACACATAAAAGCCAGACACACATCCAAGATACCAGGGCCTATTGCTGCTAACTAACTTGAATGTGTGTCCAATGTGTCACAGGTTGGCTGCACACAGTACATGCATACCTGACTTGGATTGTGGTATCAGTTACCTGTATGGTTGATGTTGACAGTGTTAACCATAACTTGGTACATGGGATATATACCGGGTGTACCTTGGTGTAATGACAGTGTACACAGCACCCACATCCCCCAGTGGATATTCTACTCTC